>NW_020183909.1:0-885 GCF_003031525.2 Neophocaena asiaeorientalis asiaeorientalis | reverse complement strand
TTTTCGAATTAGAGTTTTCTCCAGATATATGCCCAGGAGTGCAATTGTTGGATTATATGGTTACTCTATTTTTGGTTTTTTAGGGAACCTCCATACTACTTTTAAATGTCAGGCTTTTAAGTCTTCCCTGTTTATTATAGCCCAAAGTTATTTTCTTCCATGAATTCCCATGACATCTTATTTCTACTGTTTCTAAAATTGTATTTTTGTGGCAAATACCACAGGTTGGCCAGCTCAATGTCCCTTCCATATTCCTTGTCTTCCTTTTCTTTCACCACAGAGGCCACAAAATGACAAGCAACAACATCGAGTAATGAAGATTACCTGTGTGCCACTGCCCCATAGCTTCTTCAAAGTTTTGTGCTTATTTTGACATGTCAAAGATGGAAAGGAAAACAAATATAGGTAATTCTTCCCAAATTCTGCCTCTGGTGTCTGCATTTCTCAACAACTCTCCCTCCTACAAAAGATCAATTTTCAGGTAGCTATACAGGTGTGTCAACACTAGAGGCATTGTCATGCCTTTACTAAATACACTACATCAATTCTGACCTCATTTTACTAATTTCTAATGAATAAGGACAGAAGGAAGGAAATGAGTCTTATGGAAGATGAAGAAAAATAATCATTAATATCTATTTAATATACCAACTACATTCTTGTGTCTTTTAATCATCACAAGATGTTTGTGAAATAGCTTTCATTATTCAGAATTTTACAGATGAATATATTAAGGCTTAAAGTAGGCAATTATACTAAAATCACGCATTAAGTGATGGTGCTGAGAATCAAACCCACGAGTTTCCGGTCCTATGGTCTCAATCACTTTGTTTTTTTTTTGTTTGCTTTTTAAACATCTTTATTGGAGTATAATTGCTTTACAAT
>NW_020183908.1:0-909 GCF_003031525.2 Neophocaena asiaeorientalis asiaeorientalis | reverse complement strand
GAAGACCTGATTCCAGGCAGTACCAAACAGGTGAGGGCACATGAGTTCCACAGCGCAGCGTGCTTTGCGAGCTCTCAGATGAAACTCTAGTATGTATCCCCAAAGGTGTTGTGATGACATTTTAGCTGCTAGACCACATAGAGCTTTTGTGTATTGAATGTGAAAATATAATTTTAAGAATTCAGTGATATTCATGAATGATTTCCTTGGATTAAAAAAAGAGAAAAGGGGGAGCGGGTAAAACATGGATGAAAAAATTCAAAACTTGGGTGATTTTTATGTGGATATGAGAAGAAATCCCTCAAATATGTTGGAAGCATTAACTTTTTTAAAAAACCAAACATATTTAAAGAATCTGATTATGTCAGCATAAAGCAGGAATACTTGACAGAGCAGCAAGGCAAGTACTTCAGTTCTTGTGACATATTCTTGTCTATTCTTGTATGCTGATTTGCATATTAAAATTCTGTAGACATATTTAAATTGACATAAGTTATATTGTTAGAATAACCAAAGCAGAAACTGTGATTATGAAACTTTGTTTTTATCAATAATTTCCCACCAATTTCTCAGTTGATACAGCTCTAGTCACTAGTTGGTAGAAGTTACATATATATTCATTTATTTTTTTTTAAACTGGAGGGAGTGAGGTTGGTACAGTCATACTGAATGGAGTTTCCAGACCAGGTTCTCTTTTTGATGAGGCTGCTGTATCTCTTATGTTGAAAAATTGTAAAAGGAATGATGCTAAGTAGCAAATAGCCTAACATAGGAGTACTTGCCCAATAATGTTCAGAACACGCTTTAAATTCTTGAAGAAACCAAAACACAACTTGGTTTGATCGCTCATGCTCCTTTCTTTTCCTTCCTTAGCAATAATTATTGGCCCTGATGGACATCCCTTGACTG
>NW_020183907.1:0-905 GCF_003031525.2 Neophocaena asiaeorientalis asiaeorientalis | reverse complement strand
CTGCAACTCTGTACCCATTAAACAATAATTCCCCATTTCCTCTCACCCAAGTCGCTGGTAACCAGTATTCTACTTTCTATCTCTATGAATTTGACTATTCTAGGTACCTTGTGTAAGTAGAATCATATAATATTTGTCCTTTTGTGTCTTGCTTATTTTACTGAGCATAATGTTTCAAGGTTCATCCATGTTGTAGCAAGGTAACAAATTTCATTCCTTTTTACAGCTGAATAATATCCTGTATGTATGTAAATATCACCTTCCGTTTATCTATTCATCTGTTGATGGACACTTGGGTTCTTTCCACCTTTTGGCTATTGTGAATAATGCTACCATGTACAAATAGCTATTTGAGTCCCTGCTTTCAATTCTGTTGGAGTGGAATTGCTGGGTCACATGGTACTTCTACGTTTAACCTTTTGAGAAACCACCAATCTGTTTTTCACAGTGGTTGCACCATTTAACATTCCCACCAGCAATGCACGAGGGTTCCAATTTCTTCATATCCTCACCAACATTTTTTTCTATTTTTTAAAAAATTGTAGCCGTCCTAGTAGGTGTAAAAGTGGCAGCTTACTGTGGTTCTAATTTGTATTTCCCTAATGAGTAATGATGTTGAACATCTTTTTATGTGCTTATTGGTCATTTGCATATCTACTTTGGAAATATATCCATTCAATCCTTTGCCCGTTTTTGAATTAGGTTGTTTTTTGTTGTTGTTGAATTATAGGAGTTTTTTGCATATCCTGGATATGGCTGCCTTATCAGGTATATGATTTGCAAATATTTTTCCCCATTCAGTAGGCTGTCTTTTTTTTTTTTTCAGTAGGCTGTCTTTTTGCTTTCTTGATAAGGTCCTTTAATGCATAAAAGTTCTTAATTTTGATGAAGTCCAATTTATCTAT
>NW_020183906.1:0-907 GCF_003031525.2 Neophocaena asiaeorientalis asiaeorientalis | reverse complement strand
AGATGATTCTTTGGTTCAATCAATGAACCTAGATGATTCTTGAAGCTGTGCTTCTGTTGTAAACACTGTGACCAGCAGTGATGTGAGCCATAGTCAAGAGGAAAAAAGGCATTTATCTTGTTCACAGTCTAGCCCAATTCATCTTGCTAAAGCCTGGACTACTAGTAAACCATACCTGGGCTTAGTCATCATTTAGTAAAATCTGAAAATCAGCGACTTCAATAGATTTAGGACTAGTTCCTGAACATTTTGTCTCATTCCCACCTGGAGTGCTGCATCTGTGGATGAGAAGGTAACTCAGGAGGTACGTATTAGCCCAGAGAAGCAGGTTGAGACAGCGAAAGACATTCTTACATCTGGCTGATCAGACCTCTTCACAAATCCCACTTCAAGAAGCAGTTAAATCTCTCCGAAGCCTGAATTTTGCTTGTAAGCGGCTAACACACATCTGGCAAGGAATAAAAATCAAGTACAAATTGTTGCAGATTTTCTTAGAACCATGGCATTATGTTCTTCCCAGTAACAGTGTTTTGGGTGTTTTCTTGTTTTGGAAAGGAAGTTAGGGGTATCCATTTTCAATTAGGATATCTTTCAACATACATGTATTGAGCACTTGTTCCTGGAGCTGAGGACAAATGAGATGTACCTTTCTGAGGAAGCTCTCACAGCTCTGCGTGAAACTGACTTCACTGTGACAGTTTACAGTTTATAGTGCCCTTTGCTACACCTGGGAAATGAAAAGTCATCAACTGTGTGGTGAGGGTTAAGGTGCTCTAGACCTACAGAGGTCTTCTGGAATAGATCTCTCTCATAAAACAAGAAATGGTTAGAGTGAGAAGCAGAGAATAATTAAGAAAATACCTTTGTTTTTAGCCAGAAGGGGTTAAGTCAGAATTGACACTCCTGT
>NW_020183905.1:0-904 GCF_003031525.2 Neophocaena asiaeorientalis asiaeorientalis | reverse complement strand
TTTTTTTTTGAACAGAGAGCCTAAATTTCCCACCAGCCATGCTTCAGATGATATATTCTGATGAAATGAGATAACTGACCTCGGGTATAACTGTAGAAGGATGTAGCTCAGATCTGGTTCTGCATATCATAGATTTCTTATTCTGGCAATACTACAAATGCAGAAAATTATGTTCGCTTAAACACAGTCCACAAAATAGCACCAGTAACGTAAATTTTTTTAAAGAACTTTTGGACAACCAGACCACATACGCTACTAGGCACGCTAGTGAGCAATCAGTCAGCCCTGATCTAATGCAGTGTCTCTTGATTCTCAAAAGTTTTCTTCTTCAGCGAAATCTATTTTTAACATGCAACTTTATAGAAGTCAACATTAACGTGAACACCAAGCTAATTAGTTCTGGAATATCGAATAGAAGACTTAGTCATTGGATATTTAGTACTACACTCGGTGCTAATAAATGGTGACAGGTTGTGACATCTGCCAGTTTACATTGCTACGTTATCAACTGTTACATCTGACAATTGGGATCCGATGACACATTTGCATGTGACATGATCGTGGTTCCGAGTGCTATGGCATCTCCATCCTCCCAGGCTGTCTGATGATTCAGTTTTCCCATCTCCTTTCTCTACTGTGAAATCTTTGTTCATGCGGGCACTATGACACCCTGGATTGTTACTTGGCACGTGTAGACGCTCACACAAAGCTCTAATATGAGCCCTGGTGCCATGTGGCTGGGCTCGGGGGTAAGGTGGTCATTCTGGTCATCCAGAAGAGATTCTGGTAACTTATTTAAGAGTAATCAAAATGAAAACATATGGAATTCCCAGGTTGTCCAGTGGTTAAGACTTGGCACTTTGGCTTGCCATGGGCCCGGGGTTCGATCCCTGGTCGGGGAACT
>NW_020183904.1:0-906 GCF_003031525.2 Neophocaena asiaeorientalis asiaeorientalis | reverse complement strand
TTCAATATACACAAATCAGTCAATGTGATACACCATATTAAGAAAGGGATATTCTTGTTTTGTGCCTAATCTTAGAAGGAAATCTTTCAGTGTTTCACAATTAAGTACGATGTTAGTTGTAGGGTTTTTGTAGATTCCCTTAATGACTTTTTTCTCTTCGTGCTTTCAGATATGCTCTTTATCTTTGGTTTTCAGTACTTTTCATATGGAATGTCCAGGTTTAGGATTTTGTTTGTTTAGTTTGGTATTTTTCCTTTTTAGAATTTTAATGTGTGATTTAATTCTTTCATTATTTTTGGAAAAAATATTTCTATATTTCTAATATTTCTTCTGCCCAGTTTTGTTTCTCTCTGTTCCTTCTGGTATTCCAATTCCACATACATTAATTAGACCATTTGATGTTGTCTAACAGCTCTTGAATGATCTGTTATGTTTTTATCCTCTCTTTCTAACTATAATTTTATCTCAGTTTCTATAATTTTTATTGTCCTATCTTCAAGTTCAGTGATTCTTGGATGTATTGCATCTACTGATCCAGCCCTTTGTAGAAGGCATAATAATGGCTCTCCAACAATGTTCTCATCCTAATCCCTGGAACTTGTGGATACATAATTTTATGGCAAAAAAATTAAAGTTGCATATGGAATTAAGATTGCTAATCCACTGACTTTGAGTTGGGGAGATTATCCTGAATTCTCCAGGTCCACTCTAATCACAAGTGTCCTTCACAGTGGAAGCGAGAAGCAGAAGAGAGTCAGTGTGTTAAATATAACTATGGAAGAACAAGCACAGAAATGCAAAATTACTTGCTTTGCAGATGGAGGAAAGAGACCATGAGCCAATGAATGTGGGCATCTCTAGAAGCTGGAAAGGGCAAGGGAAGAGAATCTTTCCTAGAGTCTTTGG
>NW_020183903.1:0-904 GCF_003031525.2 Neophocaena asiaeorientalis asiaeorientalis | reverse complement strand
TGTGTGTGTGTGTGTGTGTTGTGTGCATGTGGGTGCAGGTCTGTCTTTCAAGCACTTCTTTAATTTTTGATACTACAAGGATCTCTCAGCTCATCTTGTATATGCCCTGACCCAGTCTTAGAATGAGCTATGTAGCAATTCTGCAAGGAGCCCTGGTTACTTCTGTTGGAGAATGGAATTAAAATTCAAGTTCTGGGTGGAACTTGTACTCATTCCTAAAAGAGCATCATTACTTCTGGGCCTGCTCAGCTGACAGAACACGGAAGGTGTATACATGTATATATTAAGCTATGTAAGTACACATATGTATAAATATTTTATATTGAAACATCTATATCTGTATCAAGCTAATACATAGTTTATACTGATGTCTGCAGCTCCAATTCATTACCACGTGGACAGTGCTAGCCCCCTCCTCTTGCTTATCTATAACCTCCTATTCCAACAGTGAGAAGCCTGGCTCCCAGTATCTGTTATCCATTTATTTAATTGTTCAATCTCAGTGTGTCTGTGTATGTGTACATACATGGTGTGTGTGTTTGTGCATGAGGGTATAGTGGCTTCAAAATGCTTAACTTATGCCCCTCGGTGAAACACCTTTAACACAAAGAGTACAGTGGTGATGTACACTTCATTCTGCATTTGTTTGTCAGACTGCAGTTATTTAAAGAATTACCAGGGTGAGGACCCTTTTTCCTAACACCTTTCAGTGAGGTTGTTCCATACATTTGTAATACAGTTAGATTGTTTTTATCATATTCTGCATTTTGTGCTGGAAGTCTTCTAAACCTAAATTATTTTTTAATTTTCATACGTTGGTGGTCATTCTTTGTATTATAAAGCTCATTTATTCCTTCTCTAAATCTTTTTTTTAAACATTTTTATTGGAGTATAATTGCTTTAC
>NW_020183902.1:0-904 GCF_003031525.2 Neophocaena asiaeorientalis asiaeorientalis | reverse complement strand
TTCACGTCCCGGGCTCCAATGTGATGGCCAAGCTGCTTGCGAAAAGCTTCCTTGTACTTGTACTAAAGGGAAAAAAAAGAAATCATGTCTTATTCTTTTTAAGATTAACTTATATTACTATCTTTGTGGCAAATTACAAAGAACATATATTCCAAATATCACCAAGGGTAGAGAGCCACAGATTTAAGGGTTTTTTGATAGTAAAGATTATAGGCTAAATCCCATACATAATAAATGCATCCTTGAATTTATCCTCATCTCACACTGCATCCCTGGGATCATTTCACTGTGTTTTAATTTGTTACTTGGAGGACTGTGTTCAACTTAATCTTAAATTGAGACTGCTCTGAAGTGAAAATTGCAATCCAATCAATACAAACAAGGGAGAAAGTCTTACTTCGCTGGCAATTTCTCGGGATGCTTTTGCTGCTTTGAGTGGTATGGCATCAACGGGAAGATCGTAACCTTTTTTCTTCAGCTCCTCATAACCCATTCGGTAGTGTTTCTGTTAAGAGATGAAAATCACTTTGAAAAAAGCTATTTTCCATAAACATCTGCATCATAAGGAATCCAACGTGCTAAATATTTTAAGAGCTCATGAGGATAGTACAATATGTGCTCTAGAATACTCAAATGTAATTGGAAATTATGCTCATTGATTGCTGATGATCCTGTTTTTAACGTGAAAGCTCTTCAATTACTTAGATCAATAAAATTAAATGTCATCTCTTCCCAAATGTTTATGAGAATGAGACAGACAGAAGTAAATTGGTAGAGACATGAAATGAAATTATCATTTAGGTGCTGTTTTCCAATTAACTTTGAATGTTTCATTAGAAGTTTTTGTTAGAAAAGAGCAATGCCTTTTTAAAAAAAATTTATTTAATTAATTTATTTTTGGCTG
>NW_020183901.1:0-904 GCF_003031525.2 Neophocaena asiaeorientalis asiaeorientalis | reverse complement strand
TAGGGTATGAGGATGTAGGGGTAGTAAAAGGCCAATAGCCCATCCCTTTTCTTGCCTGGCAAATTGTAGAAAGATAAAGGGGTAAATAAAGAAAAAGAGCAACAGAAAGAGGATGTTATAAATTTCCTCACTCTTGGCTTCAGGGAGGGAAGAAGGCAGTTATGTCACATAAATAAGGCCTTAACTGACGGAAGTGGGGGTACTGTCCATGCCACTGAGGCATTTGGACAAGGATGTTATCTTGGATGGATCCAGAGTTCATCTGGGTATGTTGTACCCAGTGCCCCAAACCCTGAGTTTCATGTACCTCCTGATATCCTGTAAAACTCACATCTAGGTATCTAGTGTGCAAGATACCTGCATACCTACTTAGGGGAGAGACAGGGGAGAGGAACCTCTGAGAGTCTGGGCATTTTTAGGAAGAGAGATTGAACTAAAGATATTGTTTAATTTTTAGATTAGATTCAGTTTTAAGCAAGATTGCATATTAAGTTTTCACTCTTCACTCCCCCAGCCCGTGCCACTATTCCCACTAATGGTGAGGGAGGGGTGAGGAGGTCAGATTAATTTTGGTCTAAATTATTTACAATTTTACATTTATATATCCTGTACAAACAAGTTGTATTGCCAGCTAAAAGTTACAACCTTTTTACACTAACATCATCTCCACTTTCACTCATCTGTCTGGCTCCAGTACCAGAGTGCCATTGAAAACTTTAGATTTACACATAGAAAGGGCTGTTATTAACATCATTGTGACTGTAACTGCTATTACTAGGATTTAGGTCATCATGCTAAAGTCCAAACTGCAGACATTACAATTGAGGCTGGAACCAGTATCCTGGAAGACACCAGATGTATGCAAAAGTGAAGCAGTGTTCTAGAAACCAGTTAATGAAAGCAG
>NW_020183900.1:0-901 GCF_003031525.2 Neophocaena asiaeorientalis asiaeorientalis | reverse complement strand
GCGGCTGCGGCTGCGGCTGTGCTTGGTGAGGCTGGGCCTGTGGCTGCGCTCCCGGCTGTGGCTGCGGCTGCGGCGGGGGCAGCTGGCCTTGCACCAATGGTGGCGGCTGAATTAACGGCTGAGGCTGCTGGACTAGAGTCTGAGGAGGCAGAACTGGTTGGGCTGCTGGAGCCTTTACCACTGACACCTTTTCATCCCAAGTTCCAATATTCATGTTGTGTTTTATAGGAGGTGGTGGCACGGCGGAGCCCCCGATCCCCACGCTGCCCTTGGGTTTGAGTTTCGGTTGAGGTTTGGCAGGTTTTCTGGCAATGGCAGCCCAGGAGGTTGGCTTAGGCGCTGCACTGCTGACGGGCGGCACACTATTGGCTGCAATGCTAGTCATACCACTGCTGCTCAAAGCTGTTCCTACAGTTTTTGTCACTGCGGCTGTCAGGTCACCACCAATTTTCAGTCCAGTCATGCCTTGCTCAATACTGCTAATGCCAGGCACCTTACTCAAAGTATCATTGCCAAATCCAGCCTGTCCATCAGTAATAGCTCTCCCAAGAGAACTAGGTGGATAGCCGTAACTGCTACTATAAGCAGAACTTTGTGTTGATTGTCCCTGAGATCCACTTGTCCCCCATGTAGAGAAATCAGCATTACCAGGAAAAAAGTTAAATCCATGTTGACCAAGAAATGGAGGGGTATTTCCTAATGCCCCAGGTTGACTAAACACACCATCTGGTATATAATGATGTTCTCCATTACTCATTTGTCCATAGGTTGTCAGATATGGCATAGATTGGTCTCCAGCTGTGGACCATGCTGCTTCCCCAAGAGAATATGGAAATCCAATGGATGGAGCATAGTAACTAGGCATGTATGGATCTGACATTGGTGGATAGCTGTTATTCTG
>NW_020183899.1:0-902 GCF_003031525.2 Neophocaena asiaeorientalis asiaeorientalis | reverse complement strand
GCTTCCACCACCAGGGGAGGGGGCTAGAGCCTGGGTCCCACTAGGTTGAGTTCCTGGGGCTAGGGGTCCTGGAGAGAGCAGGAGAGCCACTCTGGGGGCTTGGGATCAACTGAAATTCCAGGAGATTTCCTCCTCACAGTCCTCAGAACACCCCACCTTGGTCCCTGGAGCTCCTCAGACATTTCACCTATCTACCTCTCTGACCTACCTCCTCAGCCATTCCACCTCTATCTCTGTTTGGAAGTGAATGGGTTAAGAGGCTAGCCAGTTGTATTGTGGGGAAGGGGAAGGTGCTCGATTTTGTGCTTCAGATCATCCCTGGTCTCTTGATGGCCTACAACAAAGCTTTCTACATCCTTCTTGGAGTGCTGGGAGTCTCCTCATGCCAGCTCTGTTGCTCTCTGAACTCCGTTGAGAAATGGGGCTGGGAAAGGACAAAGCAGAGATCAGACAGCTAGTGGACTGCAGTGAAGATGGGGGGAGAGGCTGGCTGAAGCTTCAGACCCACATGCTCCCTGGAGATCCTTGATGAAAAGGCCTTTGCAGATTGGGTTTGAGCCGAGGTATTCATAAACAATTTTATGGAGTTGCTTTTTCCAGCTCCTGACCTGCATGTGCATGGATTGGATCCTGATTAATATACCAAAGACTTTGAGAACTGAGCTAGTGCTAGATCCCTTCCCTGGTCCCAGACTGACCACTGGGGGGTACACACATGAGACAGACATGAATAACACTGAAAAGCCTGTGAAAACTGAACTGACACTGGAACCAGACTCACAGAAGACAGGATAGAACTTGTGGACTGAACCTAACCATGCAGACTGTCTGCTAAAACAAATGTATCAACATTCTTCATAGGATTTATTTATTTATTTATTTATTTATTTTTAACATCTTTA
>NW_020183898.1:0-903 GCF_003031525.2 Neophocaena asiaeorientalis asiaeorientalis | reverse complement strand
GGCCCCCTGCACTGGGAGCGTGGAGTCTTAACCACTGCTCCACCAGGGAGTCCCTGTAATTTGTTTTTAAAAATGTAATTGATTTTGAACATTATTCTGTAACAGTCTATTATGAATTTATCATTTTTATAAATTAGTTATTGTTGGACATTGAGATAGTTCCTACTTTTTCACTTATAAATAGTACGGCAATGAATATATTAAATTAATTACATCTTTTGTATACTTATACATTTATTTTCTCAAGATCTATTTCCTGAAATTTGAGGGTATGCATAATTTGAAGGTTTTTGATAGTTTGTCAAATTGATCTCCCCTAAAGTTGAATGCCTTAACACTCCCATCTGCCATGTTTCCCTCACCCTCATCGGTTGAGTGCTATTTTTCATCTTTGTAAACCTGATAATAAAAACATCATTATAATTTGTGCTTGTGTGCTAGTAATAAGTAGAAAATTCTTAAGTTAGATCTTGAACTTTTAATTCTTAACATCTTTCATTGTCTTTATTTTGGCATAAAATTACCGAATTCTTTAAAAACCAAGCTTGGTGAGTTTTGAAGAAGCTGCCTTTAGGGAGAAAAGTCATTTTAAATGGTAATGTGTTGAAGAGGAGTAGAAAGAAAATGATTCACTGAAAGTCACTGAGGTCTGCATCGCCCTCCATACAACATGCTCTGCATGGCTTGTTACTGCATGTGTGGCTTAGTGGTCAAGGATTTGGGTGAATTTTATACACGGATGTTGAGGCTTCCTGCCCCTGCAGCTCCTACCTCAGCACCCCAACTTCCTGGCTTTTTAGTCAGACCACCGGCTGTGTGGAGAGTGAGCAGAGCCACTGGCAAAAGGCTTCAGACCCTCAAATCCCACCCACTGCAGTTTGCCACTCAAGGGTAGACTCCCCT
>NW_020183897.1:0-901 GCF_003031525.2 Neophocaena asiaeorientalis asiaeorientalis | reverse complement strand
AGGGAAGAGATATGGAAACATATGTATATATATAACTGATTAACTTTGTTGTAAAACAGAAACTAGCACACTATTGTGAGGCAATTATACTGCAATGAAGATGTAAAAGAAAAAAAATGTTTCATTAAATATCTCCTGTTCAGCCATGTTCCTATATTTACTTAGACAATAGTCTATACAGAATTTATTGACAGGATAGTCTGAATATCAAGTATACTGCTGTGTCTCCTGCTAATTTCAAAAGATATATAGCTCAAGTGTGAGGATTCTATTGTATTCCAGATGAAAGTGGACAGGAAAGTACAGAGATATTTAATAAGCTGAACAAACCTCCATTACAACTCATTACAGCCATAAAAATGGAAAAGAATACTTTACTGCTGTTTGCCTACTCTTTTCATCCTGCAATTTTCCAACCATCCAACACTATTACGAATGAAGAATGAAGTTTCTGTGCATTCCTAACCTCTGAAAATTAAAATTATATCTAAGGTTTTGCAATCTATTGAGCATCTTACCTTAGTGCTTCATTAAGTTATGAGGAAGCCATTTCAGCTAATATTTTGACATAGTTGGAAGTTGGGTTTCTTATACTTCATTTTGTCTATTTCACTTACTGATCCTATTGTCACATACAGATCAGCTAATCTTGCTTGCCTCCAAAATAAAAGTTTTAAAGTAGTTTTTATGCAGCAAATTGGTGCATTTTGTTTCAGTGTCTCAAAAAGAACCCTACACTATTTCAAAAGTGGTGGTAGATAACTTTAATAGGATTTCATTAACATTTTGAAATTATTTACTAAGATTAAATAAAATGAAAATTGAGCATTATTGTACAAAATCATTTGAATTTTAGCATGCAACTATACAAAGTTACTTTTTTTTTTTTTTTTTTTTTTTG
>NW_020183896.1:0-871 GCF_003031525.2 Neophocaena asiaeorientalis asiaeorientalis | reverse complement strand
GCAGGCGGACCCTCAACCACTGCACCACCAGGGAAGCCCTTCCCAGCATTTTTTTAAAAAGTTACACATACACCTACCATACCATCTAGCCATTGCAATATTATGCATTTACCCAAAAGAACTGAAAGCATTTGTCCACAAAAAGACTTGTTTGTAGTGGTTTTATTTACAATAGCCAAAACCTAGAAACAACCTGAATGTCTAATAGGTGAATGAATAAACAAATGGGGATATATTTATTTAATAGAATACTACCGAGCAACATAGAAGCATTTCAAAAATATTGCTGATTGAAAGAACCCAAAAAGAAATCAGTGTGTGATTTCATTTATATAAAATTCTAGAAAAAACAAACTAATCTATGGTATAAGAAAGCATATCAGTTGTTCCCTGTGGATATGGGTTTAGGGGTGAACAGAGGTATGGATTACAAAGGGACTTGAGGAAGCCCTAGAGACCGAAGGATATGTTCTTAGCTTGATTATGATGATGGTTTTACAGATATCCACATACATTGAAACTCACATAATTGTCTACTTTAAATATCTGCAATTTATTCCACATCAGTCATTCTCAGAAAAGGCTTTTAAAGGGCAGAGCCACAAGTGTCTGATCAGTTGTCTAAGAATATATGTTGAAAGTTTGGTAAAGTTACTTTAAAAAACCCAAACTGTTAACAATAAGCATTGCTTCCAATTGATACTGATTTTGGTCTTTTTTTTTTTTTAATTCACCTTCTGTGCCTCCTTCCAAGATGAGGTCATAGTTTTCTCTTTGATGACATATTATAGTGAATTATTTTTTCTTTTTTCTTTTCTTTTATTTACATTTTTACTGGAGCATAATTGCTTTACAATGGTGTGTTAGTTTC
>NW_020183895.1:0-891 GCF_003031525.2 Neophocaena asiaeorientalis asiaeorientalis | reverse complement strand
CTTTAATAAAAAAATTTTTTTAAAGGCAAAGTTTTCATTATATATCTAATTATGTGAAAAATATACCTCTATAAAGATAGGCCCTAGAGAGAAACATGGACCAATTAACATGATTGACTTGTTGGGAGGCAGTATCATGGTTGAGCTCTCTTCCTGAGATTGTCTCTTCTCACACACAGGTGATGTCAAGGGCTCAGAGGAAGGTTCCAATGCCGACACGTGGGCATTCCATCCCTGGAGCTGCGTTTCAAACACCTTAGCCTTCAAAAGGGCGAGGCATTGGCTTTTGGAGGTGTGGCTTATAAAACTTGACAATCACTTATCTACTCACTTCACTGAGTTTAGTCAGTTCTCAAAAAACTTTATTTTCTCATCATGGAGAGAGTCAAATTTTGTGGACTCCTTAATTCCATTTGAATATCGGTCTTTAGAAAATTCAACTCCGGGAGAAGTCATATGGAGGGGCATTCCCAAGGAAGTAGTGTGGCTTCTCACCTACTTCCTCCTCTGCTTGCTGATTTTGGGGAGGTTTTATGAAGGCCAGAAAGCTCTCTCCTGGCCACACAATGCAATTCAGCTTTCCTCCCAGAGGAAGTGAGTGTTTCTAGAAATTACAGCACTGCTCTCGGGGATGCCAGCCTTGGGCCTGGGCTTGTTGCTCTTTGAGAGGAAAATGGTCACAACGAACGGGAGTAGGTTTGCACCTGTTTGGAGTTGCAGTTGTTTCTGGTTTGCACCTGTCGGCCTTCCCTAGCCAGTTCTTCCTAAAGTGAGATGCGAGGCAATGAGGGCTGTGCCTTTTGGAGTATGTGCCCTGGACCAGCAGCACCAGCATGGCCTGAGCACTTTTTAGAAATGCACATTCCCTGGTGGCGCAGTGGTTAAGAATCC
>NW_020183894.1:0-889 GCF_003031525.2 Neophocaena asiaeorientalis asiaeorientalis | reverse complement strand
AGAGGCCACAACAGTGAGAGGCCTGCGTACTGCAAAGAAAAGAAAAAAAAAAGAATTACTGCTCAAAAATAATACAAATATAAAATGAACACATCAGAGATTTTGTCTCACTCATTATTAATGAGGGTACTTGTAAGGTGTTATGATCAATTCAAAGGTGGATTCAAAGTACTGCAAGCCTAAGGAAGGAATGCTGAATTTACAAATAGATGCAAAAACTGGCAAAAACTCAGTTCAGTATCTACCAGGCAATAATCAATTGCATTCCAGGGGATTACATTTGCATTTCTATGGAGAAGAGTCATTTGCATAACTATTCATCTTCTACAAGTTACAGAGTTGTAAATAGCTCCAGAACACTGAACGGGTGCAGGTAACCTAATGGGGAAGCTCCACAAGCTACACGTTAATCTTTTTTTGCCCATTTCCCAATCTTTCACAATTTTCCTAATATTACATTTATTAATTTATTTTTGAAGAAGTAATATATTCGCATGGTTGAAATTCAAAAGTTATAATGGTGAACACAGCATTGTAAATCAACTATACTTCAATTAAGAAAAAAAAGATATGGTGAAGTCTCCTCCCCCCTCCTGACTCCCAGACACCCAGGACCCCTTAGAGGCAAACATTGCTAGCAATTTCTTAAGTATGCTTCCAAGGGATTCTGTGCGTAATAAGCAAACGTGTTAAGAAAAAGGTAGATACACACAGGTTTCTCTAGTTAAGAAAAACAAATGACATTATATTCCATGTTCTGTTCTTGTGTTTTTTAAACTCAACAATATGTCTTAGAGATTGTTCCATAAAAGGGCTCCCAGATTCTTTTTTTTAAGATTAAAAAAACCCGGGAATTCCCTGGTGGTCCAGTGGTTAGGACTCAGCACTT
>NW_020183893.1:0-896 GCF_003031525.2 Neophocaena asiaeorientalis asiaeorientalis | reverse complement strand
TATATATATATATATATATAACTGAATCACTTTGCTGTGCAGCAGACGTTAACACAACATTGTAGATCAACTATACTTCAGCAAAAAAAAAGAAAAGAAAAGAAAAAAAAAAAAGAATACAGTGCCTGGGCCTCAACCAGAAATTCTGATGAAGCTATTCTGCTGTGAGCCCAGAGTGTCAGTATTTTTCTTAAGATCTCTTCAGATAATTTTGCTGTGCTGCTAGGGCTGAGAAACACCACCTTAGGGATAACGTCACAGTTTCTAGCTTATTTGCTCCATATCTATCCAGAGGCGCAGGGGCTGTCCTCTTCTCTCTAAATTGAGAGCAGCTCATTCCTTTGGTCAGCTTTGTACATGGAATCCTTGCTCCTGTCCAAGCACCACTTGGAGTTAATGGTGCACCTGGTTTTATGACCTTGAGCAGCCTGGCCAGGAAAGAATTTATGTTTTTACTGCATTTTCACCTTTTCTTGAAAAGGATGTATTATGTAATCATGGGCAGATGCTTAGAAGAAAATAAAAATGATCCAGAATTTGTCATTCAAGCTCACATTGTTCTTCGGGAGTGGGAAGGAGGGTGTAGGTGGGTGGTGGGCTGGGAAGTGTTTAAGTGAGATCAGCTTATTGGTGTACCTGAGTTTCTTCCTTTCAAACTACCTTTATCCCACATGGTAGTTAAGAGAGAAGCCTCTGGAGTCATATACCCAAGTTTAAGCCCCAGTTCAGGCATTTACTGACTTAGTAACCTTGGAACTTATTTGTGACTCAGTTTCCTCAACTGTTACATGGAGCCATAGCCCTGCCACATACAATTTTGAGGATTAAATGATATGATACATAAGCCATAAAAATGAGTGAAATATTGCCATTTGCAGCAACATGGATGGACCTAG
>NW_020183892.1:0-900 GCF_003031525.2 Neophocaena asiaeorientalis asiaeorientalis | reverse complement strand
CCTGCGCCCGCAAAGAAGCTGAACCTCGGTACCGACCAAGGAGGGTGCTCTTCAACTAGGAATCTTACCCACAGAAACGTGCTGATTTAGAGAAACTTTTGAAACGCATAGTATTCAACCTCTCAAAGTAAAAAAAAAGTAATGAATTACATAGCAATGCTGGAAAATACAGGAAAAAGACAATAAACCTTGGAAAACAGTGTTTACTAACATGACCCCAACTGGAAAAATTTAGAAACATTTAACACCACTCTGAAAGCCAGTAAGACAAGGAAAACAAAACAGAACAAAACAAAACAAAACAAGACAGTATTGGGGCAGGAAGACGGGCAATGGACATGAACAGGCCCTTCACATAAAAACAGAAATACACCAGTCTGAAAAGAACACAGACAGAAGGATTCCAACTACGTGACATTCTGGAAAGGGCAAAAATACACAGACAGTAACAAGATCAGCAGCTGTCCGGGGCTTGGGGACACTGGCGGGGATGAACAGGTGACCGGCACGGATGTTTCGGGCAGTGAAATGCTTCTGGGTGGCACTGCAGTGGTGGCTGCAGGTCATCACACTTGTCCAAACCTGAGCAGCAGGACACAGAGAGTGAGCCTTAATATAAACTACAGACTCCACGGGAGAATCAGGTGTCGATGCTGATCCATCACTGAGATGACGCGCCACACAAGCCTGAGATGTTATCAAGGGAGGGAACCCAGAGGGACGGGTAGAGGAAACTGCTGTCTGCTCGATTCTCCTGTAACCCTAAAACTGCTCTAAAAACTGTCTATCCATTAGAAAGAAGAAACAGCTTCTAAGCATGTGAAAATACTCTCAACCTCATTCACGATTCAGAAAAACCCCAAGGGAACGTCCATACTGCTTACCGGGGCCTAGGGCCAG
>NW_020183891.1:0-898 GCF_003031525.2 Neophocaena asiaeorientalis asiaeorientalis | reverse complement strand
TTGTCCATTTTAAAATTGGGTTGTAAAAGTACTATATATATTCTAAATACAGGTACCTCATCAAATATAATATTCACAAATATTTTCTCCCATTCTGTAGGTTGTATGTTCACTTTATTGAAAGGGTCTTTTGAATCACAAAATATTTTAATTTTGAGGAAATTCAGTTTACCTATTTTTTCTTTTGTTGTTTGTTTTTCTGGTGTCATATCTAAACAACCATTGCCTCATCCAAGGACATGGAGGCTTATGCCCATTTTTCTTCTGAGAGTTTTATAGTTTTGGCTCTTACATTCAGGTCTGTGACTAATTTTCAGTTAATTTTTGTATAAATTGTGAGGCAGGGATCCAACATCATACCTTTGTATGTGGAAGTCCAGTTGTCCCAGCACCATTTGTTAAGAAGACCATTTTTTTACCCCCATTGAATTGTTGTGGTACTTTTGTCCAAAAAATCAATTGACCATAAATGTGATAATTTATTTTAATTCTATTCCATTGATCTATATCTTATCTTTATACCAGTACACACTGTTTTGATTACTGTCACTTTGTAGTAGGTTTCAAAATCAGGAAGTGTGAGTCCTTCAGCTTTGTTCTTTTCTTTCAAGATTGTTTTGGGCTACTCAGGATCCCTTGAACTTCTATGTGAATTTTAGAATGAGCTTATCAATTTCTGGAAATAAGCCATCTGGAATTTTGATGGGACCCAGAAGTCAACTCATCAGCTAATATCCCGGTAAGAGGCTCCTAGGTTAACTAATCTATGATGATTCTTTTCAGATGAATGTAAGATGAAAAATCCAGTATTAATAATTTTGGATTTTCTTTTTGTTTTAATTTATTTATACAGCAGTTTCCTATTAGTCATCCATTTCATACACATCAGTGTATACAT
>NW_020183890.1:0-900 GCF_003031525.2 Neophocaena asiaeorientalis asiaeorientalis | reverse complement strand
GAGCTGTTCTTGTGTGTCCACGTCCTATGCCCATCACACGACAATCCTGTAACAGCAGGGCCACCCTGTGTTTGTATCTACCCTGGGCCCTAGTGCTGTAATACATATGCTATGGGTTCTCAGGAAATACTAGGCGTAAACTGATTTGCCCATTTGTTCTGGGGTAAAGGAATATTTGGCACTAAGGTCTCCAGTGTAGCTGTCCCATTTTAGAAAGGGAAAGGTGCTTGCTGTTAATATCATTCACGCTGGGCTGGTATTATTCACCCTAGCATTCTCGATCTATCAGCAGCAGAGGTAGCTGTTGTGAAGAGACCTGCAACAATGAACAGAGACACATGCCTGGGTCCTGACTTCTTTACACGCTTAGTATGCAATAAGTATAATAAAGACTCAACCACTTAATGAGGGATGAAGGAGTTCTGACACTCAGTTGGGTGGCAATTGGGCATTGCTTTTGCCTTTTCTCACATTTTACAATAAAATACATTTTTAATCAGTAGGGGGAAATGGCTGATAAAAATTACCTCTGAATACAATTTCCTCCTGCTTTTCAACAAGTATTTATAAGCATAGAGTAGGTAGGTATTGTGCTAAGCACCAGGAATGCAGAGATAAGATGGAATTTCTGCCTTCAAGGGACAAATGGCTGAAAGACAAGTAAACCAACAACGCTAATGGTGTGATATGTGTAATAAATATGAGAACACACCACATCCGATTATCTTCCACTTTATCCAGAAACGAGCTGTCAGCACAGCATCCATCACCTCAACTTCCTGTCCTCTTACATTCCAACTTAAATTCACCTCCTGCAGAGTTGCAACTAAGAAGACGCCTGCTGCAACTAAAAGCTCCCGCATGCCGCAATGAAGATCCCGTGTGCTGCAACTAAGACCT
>NW_020183889.1:0-899 GCF_003031525.2 Neophocaena asiaeorientalis asiaeorientalis | reverse complement strand
AAGTAGAGACCGATGAGTCCCAGTGTCTATGAATTCAGTGATGAGTCAACATATGTAATATGAGTGTTTAAATGTACCCACTGAGAAGACAGTGCTCTTATTTCCAGGTGATTTCTGGCATGAAACCCATTGGTTAGAGAGTTAACGTTTTCAAACAGGAGTTTAATATGCTCTTTTTCTTTTCTCTCGGAGAGGTTACCATCATGATTTTTTGAGTCATTCCGAGTTGAGCTGAGTTCAAATTTCCTTTTATTGTCTGTGTTACCCTGGATGAGTGATTTAAACTTTCAGCCTCAGTTTATACATCTGTAAAATGGGTTTTGTAAGCATTAAAGTGAAATAATTTACACGAAGTGCTCATCACTATGCTAGGCACGTGATAATGCTCAGTAAACTGATTCTGAGAGGGAGGTTCTAGGAGTTTTGAAGCACGTTTCTGTTAATGGGCTGGAAACGGGCAATATTCAAAACAGATTCTTAAAAGATTTTCTACCCTAAAAATTCAGTGCCATTCCAGAATTGCACAAAGCACATGGTTTTATTTGGGTAAGAGAATGAGGTCCAGTCTACTCCCTCATCACCCTAGGGTGTGAAGGTCTGAAGGTTTTCAAAATTGTACTCAGATAGAACACATTTAATTCCCTGACTCCATGGGCATTGTTTCTGCATGTAGACTCACTTACCAGTAGTCAGCAAACGTTTTCTGTGAAGGGCCAGATAATACATCTTCAGGCCTTACAAGCTGTGCTGTCTCTGTCATAGCTACTCAACCCTGCCCTAACACTGCAGGAGCAGCCAGAGATAACACACATGCAAATGGTGTCTCTAGGCTTCAATAACACTGTACTGATGGACAATGAAATATAAAGTACCTGCAGTTTTTATGTGTTATGAGTTCT
>NW_020183888.1:0-897 GCF_003031525.2 Neophocaena asiaeorientalis asiaeorientalis | reverse complement strand
GGGAAAACTGATACCATAAATAATGGATATATCCTAGAGGGTGAGAACAATACAGTTAGGGTTCAAATGTCATTATATGGGGACCAAAGGAGAAGGCCATTCTTTACTACTGGGCAACCTAGAAAGGCTTCTTGCGGAAGGTAAGATTTAAATTGAATCTTGAAGGAAGAGTAGGATTTTGACAGATGGATTACTGGTGGAAGGGCCTTCCATGCACAAGGAAGAGCTCGAACGAAGGCCTGGAGATGGAAGAGTCTAAGGTCTGTGAGTAATACCATAACCTGCAAAAGTACAGGGAGCATGGGAAGCCATGGAACAGGAGATGACACTGGGAAGGAAGCAGGGGAGCTCAGGTCCCATACTGAATGGAATGAGAAGCCAGTGATGGTTCTTAGCAGAGGAAGAGCGTGATCGTATCTGTGTATCAGTAAGATCATTTGAGATGACTGTGCGAGCAGGAGAAACGGTAGGCAGGGAGGTCAGCTAAGAGTTGCAGTGACTCAGATGAGAGGCAATGGGAACCTGAAATAGGCTACTACTTCTGAAACCAATTTGAAAGGTACTATGGAGGCAGAATGTTCAGGGGTTTGCGGTTGGCTGGATGTACGGGGTGAAGGAGAGGTAGTAGTGAACGATGCCTTGAAAGGGCCTGTGGGAATGCTTGGAAGGTATCAGAGTGTCTGCCTCATTTTCTAGGATCTAGTTACTCATTATTCTTCCTGAAGGTGCAATGAAATCAGAGTCTAAGGTGCCTGTCTCAGAAGTGGTAGTCACTCTTCTGTTGATCAAACGTCTTCTGAGGTAGGGTGGTTGGGCTCCGATGTCAATTTCTATCACAGAAAGAAAATGAACATCGACTGAGGGTTTTCTTTCCTCTTTGATTATCAGAATGGTCTT
>NW_020183887.1:0-896 GCF_003031525.2 Neophocaena asiaeorientalis asiaeorientalis | reverse complement strand
TACAAGATACTGAATATAGTTCCCTGTGCTATACAGTTGGTATTTATCTATTTTATGTATAGTAGTATATATCTGTTAATCCCAAACACATATTTCTATTTTGATTTCTTCATTGACCAATTGGCTGTTCAGTACCATTGTCTAATCTTCATATATTTGTGAATTTTCTAGTTTTTTTCTTGTATTTGATTTCTAGTTTCATACCATTATAGTCAGAAAAGATGCTTGATGTGTTTTCAGTCTTCTTTAAATTTATTGACTTGCTTTGTTGCCTGACATATAATCCATCCTGAAGAATGTTTTATATACACTGGAGAAGAGTGTATATTCTCTTGCTTTTGGAGGGGATGGTTTGTAAATGTTGTTTTACATTCACTTTGTCCATGTATCATTAAGCAAAATGTCTTCAAGTTTAATCCATGTAGCATATTTCAATTTCATTCCCTTTTATGACTGAATAATGTATCATTATATGAATATACACATTTTGTTTATTCATTCCTGTGTTCAATGAAAATTTGGGGGGTTTTCCCCATCTTTTGGCTATGGTGAATAATGCTCCACTGAACATTGGCATGTAAGTATCCATGAATGTGATGTTGGCACAGGTTCAAAAAGTATGTGTCCTCCTTTTTACCAGCATATAGTTGGATAAACCTATTGTGTAGTCAAGGCAATCCATGGAGTATCATTATTAAGAATAAATCTTGGGACTTCCCTAGTTGTCCAGTGGGTAAGATTCTGCACTCCCAATGCAGGGGGCCCAGGTTCCATCCTGGGTCAAGGCACTAGATCCCGGTTGCATGCCGCAACTAAGAGTTCGCATGCTGCACCTGAAGATCCCCCAGGCCGCAGCTAAGACCTGGTGCAGCCTAAATAAATAAATAAATATTTTT
>NW_020183886.1:0-897 GCF_003031525.2 Neophocaena asiaeorientalis asiaeorientalis | reverse complement strand
AGGAAGGTGATCTCTGTGTCTTACTCTTCCGCCATCTTCCAAGTGAGTCTGAAGCAAGTTCTCTTGCCATTTTCATTTCTGGCTCTGTGGGGTAAGATCAGAGTCCTATTGAATGCAAAGAAAATAAGCTGACTCTAGGAGATTCACCACAAAAATTGGGAGTCAGATTTCTATGGATGAAAGCCCAGGAGATTCTTACCATCAGCAAAATAAGTTTAGTTGCTAAAACTTTCTAAAACATACATTACTCTTCCATAAATTGGGGTTTAGCAATTATACATCAGTCATGCATTTTTTAATAATAGTAGGAAAAAAATATGTAAAATATTTAGTATAATGCCTGGTAATGGAACAATATTAAAATTATTTGATCTACTACTGTGGCAAATGAAGTAGAGCAGGGGTGACTTAATTATCTGCGTGCAGTAATCCAGGGCTAGCATTGGTGAACATGATTTATTTGATTTCATGATAGTTGATTTTAAAAAGAGGGAAATAATTAATTCAGAGAAGGAAGAGACTGTTGAGATTATCTATTCCTGCCATTGGAAAAGATAAACTGACATCTAAAGTGAAGAGGAAACTTCTAAAAATCTTTGCAACTATCTGGATGTTTCTAATTTGAAAAACCACCAAGTTTTCTTCATCTTCACCATGCTCTTCTTCTTAACTTAAAAGTTTTAGTGTAAACACAGACAAAAATATATACTTTTTTAAAGTCCAGAATAAATTTTTCACTTGTTTTCATATCAAAAATGTACTATAAGTATGTTATCCCTTGAAAACTTTTAATATCTGACCCAGGGGTGATGTATGGCCAATATGGTGGAGTAGGAAGACTCTGTGATCAACTTATTCATGGGCACACCAAAATTACAACTATTTACAGAGCAACTG
>NW_020183885.1:0-896 GCF_003031525.2 Neophocaena asiaeorientalis asiaeorientalis | reverse complement strand
TCCAGAAAATCCAAAGCTGAAAAATAGCTTGACAGGTCCAAAATTTATAGAAGCAACTTCCTTCTGGAGGAATATGTGTTCAAGTCGGGTCTAACAGACTTCACACAGATGAATTTCAAAAGAACATAAGCCTGAAGTCCTTCACAAGTCAATATAGGCAAGTTTCAGCAGAGACAAATAACAGAATTAAAATATTAAGGAATTTTAGAGTAGTGATTAGATATAAAAAGTAGGTAAAAATAATATTTAAGGTTAATTCGGGATGGAAAAATCATACAAATGAAAAGATACAGATATTTTCAATTAAGAGATTTAAAAAATAACCAAGTAGAATTTTTAGAAATAATTAAAAACCGAAAACCTGGTAGATGGGCTTATTAGCAGACTAGCTATTATTTATAAGAGAATTAGTGAACTCAAAGAATAAAATATAAACAGAATGCTACAAAAAAAGACAAAGAAATTGAAAACAGGGAAGAAAGGTTAACAGACATGGAAGACAGAGTAAAACAGTACAAAATGGGTCTAATTGGATTAGCAAACAAAAGGAATACATTTAAAGTATTACTAGGGAAGGATTTACTACCATTTTGTTAATCATTTCCTTTTCTTCTTGTGGTTATTTGTCCCTCTTTTCCCATCTTGCTAACTTCCTTCTGTGGTTTTTTTTGTTTTTTGGGTTTTTTTCTGTATTTATATGCTTTAAATCATTTCTCTCTCTCTCTCTGTTTTTGTTTTTAACTTCTCTCTTTCTCTCCCTCACTTTACACACACACACAGACACACATGTCTGTGTGTGCTTGTGTGTGTCTTTTTATTCAGCCATAAAAAGAAGGAAATCCTGCTATTTGAGAAAACATGGATGGACCCTGAGGACATTATGCTAAGTGAAATAA
>NW_020183884.1:0-880 GCF_003031525.2 Neophocaena asiaeorientalis asiaeorientalis | reverse complement strand
CGGGAGAGGCCACAGCAGTGAGAGGCCCGTATACCACAAAACAACAACAAAAATTATATATATATATATATATATTTAAACACATTTTTGATATTATGAGAAGACTTCAATAACCTGGGTAAATGATACAAAAAGGAAAAATGATTATGCACTATCACAGTTCAGCAGTTCTTGGCCATAATCATGGACTTTTTTAAAAGATAATTTTAACTTTCTTTTGAGATTTTCAATAGGAGAGTTGTTTTCAAAATTTTAGAACATGTCTTAATATATAGGTATCATTACTAAAAAACACTGTTAATAAACATTTGTACTATGAAATATATTAACTTTGTTTCTATTAAGAAATCTTCTCTGTTACAACCTTGACTTATATCAAATTAAGCAAAAGGATGTTGAAGAACTGGTGGGCAGAAGTGTTTCATAAGAAAGCGACTAATATAAGCTGAATGGAAAAGAACAACAAACATTTCATCTTCATTGTTATTGAAATGTGTTATTCAAGGAATTGGAAAATGTTCAATTTATCCGTGTGAAAATGCAGTTATTGCTATATGTACCTCAGAAACTGCCTAAAAGCAGGAACAGTGTTATTATATTTACAAAGCACGTTGAAATTCAGTGTGTCCCTCTTGATCTCTTAACTCTGTAGGGACAAGTATCATTTCCTCCATGTTTGAGCAGGAAAACCTGAGCTCAGAGAGATTCTCTGTAATGAATTTCTGGTTTCCACACATAGCCAATGTGACCAGGTGTGGTCAGGCCTTCTGCTCCATAATCCAGTGATGTTTCTCCAGAGGAGAATGAACTGGATTGAGAAGATGTATTTGGCATCTTTTATGGCCTTTTTAGAACCTTCAACTCCAACTGGCCCCCACAC
>NW_020183883.1:0-886 GCF_003031525.2 Neophocaena asiaeorientalis asiaeorientalis | reverse complement strand
GTATATATATGTATAACTGAATCACTTTGCTGTACAGCATTGTAAATCAACTTTACTTCAATGAAAAAAATTAAGACTATAATGAGATATTAATAGACTGACTAAAAGTTTGAATTATCGCAATACCAGGTGTTGGTGAGAATTTGATGGAATACTAGCTTTTTGTTTTAAACGCCTCCCGTTCCACTGGTGAGGGAGGGATTCCTGCCCTATAGTTAGGGGGATCACTAAACACACGACACTTGACACTTGGACAGATAAGATCAACAGCAGCTTATTGGTCACATATACTCACATCCTGAGGGATGAGGACATCCCATGTCATACAGGGCCACACAGAGCAGAGGGGCTGTGGGAAGCAGGCTTTGTGGTACCAGGAAGATGGAGTGCCCTCTGGCTCCCCTGGTAAGATATGATTGATTTGCTTGAATAATTCTACAGGCTGACAGGAAACTGAATCCCAGTACTCAGAGGTAATCAGGAACTGTGCCTGGTCCCCTGGATAAGGAGGGTTGTTTGGCTAGGGGACCTTTTCCAATGGAACAGAGTGAGGAGATGGACTTGCACTTAGGCCACTAAAGGCCCTCTCTGTTTTGCCACCTGTCAAGGCAGTGCATAACAAGCCTTAATTTTAGGTCTGTATAAGTCAGGGTTATCCAGAGAAACAGAACCAACAGGATGTGTGTGTATGTGTATACTACATACATATACAAATATAAATCAGTGGACTTGGAGTAAAGCAGATTTCCCTCTGTAATGTGGGTGGACCTCATCTAATCAGCTGTAGGCCTTAGTAGAACAAAGACTGGCTTCCTCTCTCTCTCCATATATATAAATATATATATATATATATAAAATATTCTCTATGAATCTGCCTGCCAATGCA
>NW_020183882.1:0-890 GCF_003031525.2 Neophocaena asiaeorientalis asiaeorientalis | reverse complement strand
GCTGAGCCTGTGCGTCCAGAGCCTGTGCTCCACAACAGGAGCGGCCTCGGCAGTGAGAGGCCCATGTACTGCAAGAAAAAGAAGGAAAAAAAAAGAAAAAGATATTCTGGTCTCGCCAAGGAGTCCATTAAGCATGCTGGATATGCTGAGATTATAATTTAACTGTCACTTCTGAGAAACTGGGAAAATTCAACTTGAGATACAGCACCTTCAACAATAACAAGCATAAGTTAATGTATACATTGCTTTGAATCAGAGATAGACTTCCACTGATATTTATAATATCTCTGTCTTCTGTATTCATTTCTAAAATAGTATAAAATATCTGGGAATTAAGAGATATAGAGACGTTTCCACTCATCCCAGTCTTGTCCTTAAAAATTATTATTACCCATAGGTTTCAGTTGCTTAAAACCTATTGTTGAATTATGGGGTCAAGTGAAATTCCTCATTAGCTTTAATGAAAGTTGTAAGAGTAAATATGAAGGAAAAATGGAAAAATACAGATGTTAAAATAGGAACAAAATTTACTGTTAATTTTTAAACAAAATTGATATATGTGTGTATATGTATGCATATATAGAGATACATATAACAATGTGAATGATTTGGAGGGGAATTTTATTTTATAAACACTGTTCAAATAAGCATAAATATGTGAGAACCTGGAATCATTTTGTGCTATGATGAAATGTCAGTGCCAGCACATTGGAAATCTACTTGGATTATCCAGTTCTATAGTGAAAATATCCTTCACTGCATAAGGTGCTTTATTCTTTTAGGAATCAATTTAAAGCATTAAAGAGAGCGTTTCTCTTCTTTTTAAGCCTATTTATTTATTTATTTAGTTTTTTAAACATCTCTATTGGGGTATAATTGCTTTACAATGG
>NW_020183881.1:0-894 GCF_003031525.2 Neophocaena asiaeorientalis asiaeorientalis | reverse complement strand
GAGTGGCGGGGAGGGCTGGATGGTTGTGCCCTGTATTTACAATTAGTGGCCACAGACCCCTCAGCCCCTCAAGAGCTGTGCCCTAAACTGGGGTCGGGAAGCCAGAAGAGGGCTCGGGCCCTCCCCTCTGGGTGGGGCAGTGCAGTGTCAGCCCCACCCGCTGGCCCTGCCCTCACCGCCCCCCCCACCGTGGGACACCTCTGCGGCTTCCAACACGAACACCTGTCCCCAGATTTCGGGTGAATCTCAGTTTCCCCACTGGAGGGACAGAGGCGGCTACAGGCTATGTGGCCCACGCCTGGCCTCCCCTCCCCAATTCCCGGCGGGGCTGGAGGCAGCTGATCCAAAAACCCTCAGTGGGAAAACAGGTTCCGTACCCTCCTGCCATCCCCACGCCCCTCCCTCTGCTGTGGCCTTGGTATCTGCCAAGGGCCCTGTGGGTGTCTGGGCCCTGATTTCCCCAGGAGGGTCTCCCCCTGACTCTTCAAAACCCACCAGGGCATCTCCGGGTGGAAAAATGGGGAGGGCTTGTGGGGAAGCGGATGGAGGTTCAAAGCCTGGCTCTTGGCACTTCACTCGCTCAGGGACCTTGAGAAACTGACAAGGTCTCTGACCTGGCTTTCCCCACCTGCAGCCCAGGAGTGGGGATGGGCCGGCGCAGGGGGAGGCTTCCAGGAACGCTGGAGGGCACGGGGCAGCGCGCTCCATCAGAGGCTGACGGAGAGTCATCATGGGCCTGGGAAGAGAAATTGGCCAGTTGAGCCTCCCTGTGAATCACCTGTTGCTGGAAAATGGAGAGTCTGTGCGCACACACTCGTGGTTTCAGTTCCTGCCCTGAAGATATCATGCGCACGGCAGAGAAAGGAAATCTAGGTGAAACACTCACTTCCATTC
>NW_020183880.1:0-894 GCF_003031525.2 Neophocaena asiaeorientalis asiaeorientalis | reverse complement strand
TGCAAAGAGATAGTGAAATGAAATAGATTTAGCCTTGAAACTAGCGGGCGAATAAAATAGAGAAGTAAATTTAAAAAGCCGGATCTCCGGGTGAGCAGCATGGCGAGAGGCCTGGTAGGAGCGAGGGCAGCAGTGGTGAGGCCCTGCACACAGTGAGTCCGGGAGAGGATAAAAGGTGGAACGAAGGCTTTCAGAGCAACAGGTGCTGGGAGAGAAAGAGGACAAAGGGGGACACGAAGAGCAGAGGAAGACAGAGCAGGAAGGAAGCGTCGCCAACTGAAGTGCCGGCGAGTGGGGAGGAACGGAATGTAAGGGGACCAGAAGAGGTGTAACCCAGAGGGTAGACAGGGAGCGGAGGTGGGGGAGAAAGAGGAACAAGGGAACAGGTTGCAGAGTGGGGCAGGCCAGGTGTGAGGGAGGAAATAGAGAAGAGTGCAGGAACAGCAGGAGAGCGGAGGAGAGCAAAAAGACGTAGACGGAGAAAACTAGGGAGACAGATAAACGGAATGAAATGGAAACACATAGTAGTGCAGGTAGGTGGTGGGAGCTGGATGCAGTTGGATGGTGAGTTGTTTGGATATGGATGATTAAGTCGTGATATATGATTTGTGGTTTTAGAATATAGTACATTTAAAATTTGTTTAAATTATACAAATGAGGATGAGAATTGCAAACCTGCTGACTACAGGCTTATGCATTTTGTAATTATTTATATGAGAAGATAACTTCCATTTGCAATCCCTGTTCAGCCAGGGGGACAGTGACTTGATTCACTTAGTTGTGGGTCACGCCCTTCCCTTTTCCTGGCATGGAGTAGAGGTCAGGGGAGAGGACACCTGGGGCAAGAAATGACTGACTCTGTCACTACATGGTGCCTTTTTAGAGGAACATTTA
>NW_020183879.1:0-890 GCF_003031525.2 Neophocaena asiaeorientalis asiaeorientalis | reverse complement strand
TAGGGAAGCCCCTACACATCTTACTATTAAAGCTCTATGGGTGCTTCAAGGAAATAATCTCTTGCTGTGGTGAGGGAACTTCCTCCAGGAATAAGAAGTTCTATAGACAAATGATAAAATTACATAAAATTTATGAGATCAGCACTACATTAAATGAGGCTGTAGAGATACATAAGAACCGTCTTTCTGTCAAAAAGATTATTGCCTTGTAGGGGAGAGAAACAAACTAATAAATGCCGTAAAGTTTACATATGGACAGTCAGGTAAAGAGGATGAGTGATGGACTCTGCTTAGCAGAGAAGGAGTCAGAAAAGATTTCAAGAAAGAGGTATAGTTTGAGCTGAATCTGGCAAGATGAGTGTTTACCAGCAGGGGGCAATTTCTGAACAAAGTAAAGCACAGCATGTTTAAAGATACAGAAGCATGAAACTAGCATATATGTTGGAGCCTAGGATGAGAAAGAGACAAGAGGAGAGGAATAAGACTAAGCAGAAAGGCCGGAGCAAGATTATGGAAGACTTTGAAATTTGGACTTTGTCTCGCAAGTGATGGGAGTCATTTCAGGGTTATGATTTAAATTTTGACTTCTCTCTACCATGTCATTTTAAAAGTGTACTGGTTTTCGTTTTTTTAATTAATATATTTTTGGCTGCGTTAGGTCTTCGCTGCTGCGCGCGGACCCCTCACTGCGGTGCCCCTCCCGCTGCGGAGCACAGGCTCCAGGCGCAGGGGTCCCAGCAGCTGTGGCTCACAGGCTGTAGAGCAGGCTCAGCAGCTGTGGCACTCTGGCCCAGCTGCTCCGCAGCATGTGAGATCCTCCCGGACCCCAGCTCGAACCCATGTCCCCTGCACTGGCAGGCGGACTTCCAACCACTGCGCCACCAGGGAAG
>NW_020183878.1:0-879 GCF_003031525.2 Neophocaena asiaeorientalis asiaeorientalis | reverse complement strand
CTATGCGGCTGCTTCCCACTAGCTATCTATTTTACGTTTGTACATTGTATTCTAATTTCTTCTTAAATGACTCTTTTATCATGAAACTAAGGTCCTTACCTTTGAATTTATTGGCATTTTGATGCTAAATGTGAGAGGTTTTCTTTTTAAATTGTGATTCTGTGGGACTTTGAGAATCTGAAACTCGCAGCATAGTAGTCTGAGAAAGGGATATGAATTTTGGTGTCATTAGTGTGTAGGAATTTGAAATGGGGGGACTGTTGTTTTTAGATTAGTTTTCTCACAGTAATTGATGAATATAGCATCCTGACTGGGAAGTCCTAAAGATTATTTTTTATATAAACAATGTTCTAGTTGAGCTTAGTTAGTTAGGAGTTGGTCTTCTCTTTCATTTAAAAGATTAGCACCCAACAAAAATTCCCTGAATTCATACAAATGACCATTCAGTTAAGCATGCATTAATAGGGGGTAGGATGAGGATGACCTGGGTGCTTAAATAGAAGAACGAGGTTCATTCTTGATTTCTTATGCCTCTCCGTTAATCTTGTCACAGTTAAGATTTCAGACTTTCTAGCTTATATATTCTTGCAACTTTCTCATCACAAATTAGTACTGTTACCGAACCAAACTTGGGTCCACTTGCCCGCCATGCAGCAAAGCCAAACTGCTGGCATGCGGCTGTGGTGAACAAAAGTACAGCGTTTATTGAGGGTGCCAAGCAAGGAGAATGGATAGCTCATGCTAAAAACACTTGAACTCCCCGATGGCTTTCAGGGAAGGGTTTTTAGAGTCGACCCTTGGGATGAGGGCTACACAGGCATGCCTTTCTTCTGATTGATTGGTGGTGAGGTAATAGGATGATGTTTCAGGAATCTTAAT
>NW_020183877.1:0-850 GCF_003031525.2 Neophocaena asiaeorientalis asiaeorientalis | reverse complement strand
AAAAAGTGTAAATTGGTACAATCTTTAAAAAAACAAAAGTGGGATTTTGTTATAGAAGCTGCTTTGCAACAAACTTTCACTTTTTACTCATGTTGAACACCTTTCAAGTCAATATAATCTAAGTCATTCTTTTTGATGGCAACACGGTATATCACATGAATGTATCAATCTACTTAACCAAACACTAGCTGGGCATCTAGATACCTTCCAATATCTCCCTATCAGAGTAGTTTGTAATACATGTTGGCCTACATGTCTTTGCACAGTCCGATTTCATCTTTAAGGTCATTTCCTAGAAGTGGAATGACTGCTGTGTCAGAAATCTCAAATCACAACTTTGGACATTGAAGGAGTTTTTAAAAAACCACCCACTTCATTTACTCTCAAATAAAATGAAACGGAACACACGTTTTCAAAAGAGAAATACTAAATTCTTTAAGGTAAATGAAATTGCATTCTTATTAAAATGTATTTGGATATGGTCTACTTAGGGA
Organism: Neophocaena asiaeorientalis asiaeorientalis; assembly: GCF_003031525.2. Classification (NCBI taxonomy): domain Eukaryota; kingdom Metazoa; phylum Chordata; class Mammalia; order Artiodactyla; family Phocoenidae; genus Neophocaena; species Neophocaena asiaeorientalis. Next base: position 356 of record NW_020183877.1, on the reverse strand, counting down.
ATCTAATTCCAACCTCTAGCTTGAAGAAAATCTCAAAGTTGAGATCTGCTCAACAAGCCCCGTTATTAAATGCTGTAGGAATGAACAAGATAGTATTCGAAGAATCTATCTGGGCGGGAGGGTGGCTGTCCTTAAAGTGACTGTGTCCAAAAACAGAAGAGGTGGCAGTTGCTCTACACATTCCATATTTATTTACTCGGTGGGCCTGACAACACTGCCAGAAGGCTCTTGGAGTGGTAGCCCCATGAGCTACTGGCCCATCTGGGAAGCATTAGGGATCACAGTGGCGATTCTGTAAACTCTCTCCTTTAAAAGTCTCTCAGAGGGCTTCCCTGGTGGCGCAGTGGTTGAGAGTC
>NW_020183876.1:0-883 GCF_003031525.2 Neophocaena asiaeorientalis asiaeorientalis | reverse complement strand
CAAAAAAAAAAAAAAAAAAGAAAATAAAACTCAGAGGAGAGTGCAGACAGAAATGAGGTAGCTTGATTGTCCATGGAGGTAGAAGAGCACTTTCACAATGAATAATGTCTTACCCCATTGGAATAAGAGGTCAGAGATTAAATCCAGTAATGCTCAGGGAATATTGAGGGTTAGGAAAGGTTGCAATAAACTCTCAGGCCACAAAGGTGCCATAGATAGTGATATACTGTAAGGTGATGTTTCTGATTTGGGGCCACCAAAAGTCCCTGAGAGCCATACTCATTGTTATAAATGAGATTATTTGACTCAGTAGAGTGGCATTGTGAAATGCCTAGATATAGGCTTTCTCTTTTAGAATATACATTGTTTGACGTTTTTGTTTTTGTTTTTTTTTGCACTCTATGCCTCCAAGTACTATCTCTTATGTAAACCTGAGTATTGAGGTGATTCCACTGTGCATTGGTATGCCTCCTATGCATGCTAGACTACTTTAAGTAGACATGCAGGGTTAATACCAAATTTTCTATAACTACATAACAATCTGTCTCATCATCTTCAAGATTCTAGGAGAGGACATCATGAAGATTGTTAGTGGAGAAAATTGAAGATTAAACCATCCATCAACAGTATTGATCAAACCCAAGAATTGCTGAGTATATTTAATTGAATGTGGATGGAAACCCTCACTGCAGAATTACTGACATCTTGTTCAACATCACACAGAACCCATGACAGATAAGATGTGGCTCAGAAATTCCATCTCAGGACTAACAAATATGTATTTCTTCTGGTTGGCCCAGAGAAGATGCTGACATAAGTAGTTAAAAATAATTTAAATCAGGTATTTTTTTTATTGGGGTATAATTGCTTTACAATGGTGTGT
>NW_020183875.1:0-890 GCF_003031525.2 Neophocaena asiaeorientalis asiaeorientalis | reverse complement strand
TATTTGTATTCTGATTACAACAAATGTAAAAATAAAACACATTGGACATTTGAGACATTGGAAACTTGAACATTGAATTGAGGTTTGATATTAAATAATTGTTAATTTTTTAGGTTTAATATTAGGGTTATGTTAATTTAAAATGTCATTTTAAAGAGATATGTACTGAATGATTACAAATGCAATGATGTTTGGAATTTGCTTCAAAGTAATATGGGATAAGGGAAATAGAAAAGAAATATATTTTGTGCATCTGACAATGTGGTGATAGCTGGTGATGGGTCCGTGGTAGGGGTAGTTATTATACTATTCTGGGTTTTTTTTTGCCCTGTGTGGATATTTGAAGTTCTCCATAATTAAAAGTTAAAAAGAAACCCTTATGTCCTCTTACTCCAGGGGGCTGAGCATCTGACCCTTCCCCTGGCAGTAAATTGGAAGTTTTCTCAATTGGGTAAAAAAGGTCTTTGTACTAGAATACATTGGGCAATGTTGAAAGCAGATTTATCATGCTGAATGCAGGGGAATTAAATAAATTACATAGGGAACAGTGAGCACCCCCTCATCCCCACACCCCACTGGTAAATGGAATGCTCTCAGCCAGGTGTAGATCCTCCAAGTAGGAGACTAGAAGATCCTTCTCTGGGAAATCTGACCACCCCAAGAGAAAAGACCTAAAGACACTGGTGCTGTGGGCTCCACAAGGAAACAACCAGTCAAATTATCCCAGGGTCTCAGAGCTTCCGATCAGCTTTTTAGCACCTCACTCTTAAATGAACAGGCCAAGGGCCACCAGGAATCATCAAACATTTGAGGAAGGTCTTTGACATAATAGAGGCAAAACAAATAGCACTGGTGGGAGATTTGGAAGAAAAGTCATACAAAGAAAAAAA
>NW_020183874.1:0-889 GCF_003031525.2 Neophocaena asiaeorientalis asiaeorientalis | reverse complement strand
GATGCTGACCAGGAGAGCCGGGGAGGGGTGGTCTGGAGGGAGGGGATAGTTTCGTGGGGCCCGTGGGGCACCGTGAACCTCTCCGCCTCTTCCCCACGGGCTGAGCCTACGCACAGGCTGACAACGGAAATGCTTACGCAGGAGAAACGCCTCTGTTCAGGTGCTTCCCGTTAATCTGCAGAAGGGGTGGCGGCAGCAGCTAGTTTCGGGACTTGCTTGTCTTTGAATGGGGGTAATTGCTGGGAGTTGTCAATGGTCCAGATTGTTCCCTGGAAGAGGGGAAGGAAGGAGGGATGTCACGGGCTCTGCTGAGCGCTTCCCCCTGCAGGCAGCACGTGAAGTCACAGAGGGGTGGGCCCTGCAGGGGAGTCCAGGAGGGTGAGGGGACCACGGGATCACAGCAGGCAGGGCCGAACCAGAAGGGCCCTGCGAGTTCATATGAACCAATCCCCTCAGTTTATAGATGGGGAAACAGATGCAGCAGGGAAGGGGCCACCCAGGGTGGGCCCAGCCAACTGCTTGGCTCCAGCAAACAACCCAGGCGTCCTCCACGCTGGCCGTGCTCCCTTCCCTCCCTCGGCCCCCTGAGTCCATCTGGGGTTCCCCAGGCTGGGGCCCGTGTGTATCAGAAACCCCTTTCCCTTTCTCTGACTACAGGAGACCAGCGCAGTGGTGGGGTCACTGAGGCCAGCAGCCTCCTGGGGGGCTCACCGCGGCGTCCGTGTGGCCGGAAGGGCTCCCCGTACCACACGGGGCAGCTGCATCCCGCGGTGCGTGTGGCCGACCTCTTGCAGCACATCAACCAGATGAAGACGGCCGAGGGCTACGGCTTCAAGCAGGAGTATGAGGTGCACGGCCCCAGTCCAGCCAGGACCCCTCGCCAGGGCCT
>NW_020183873.1:0-889 GCF_003031525.2 Neophocaena asiaeorientalis asiaeorientalis | reverse complement strand
GTTCTTGAAGTTCTCCCTGTGTTCATCCATTCTTCTCTCAAGTTCGATTAACATTTTTATGACCATTACTTTAAACATTTTATCAGATAGTAACTTTCCTCTATGGCATTAAGTTTTTCTCTGAGGTTTTATCGTGTTCCTTTTTGGGTACATATCCCTAGGTTTTATCATTTTTCTTGACTCTCTGTGTTTGTTTCTATGTGTTAGATAAAAGAGCTACCTCCCCCATTATTGGAAGGTTGGCCTTGTATAGGATATAAAATATATCATTCAACCTTTCCCAACTATTTTTTGTCTTTCAAACCTTGGTGATTGTTCAAGTAGCCTATTTTGTTTTTAATATATCTCAGTTGTTGAGGGTGTTCCAAGACTCTCAGAGTCCCAAAGGGAGGGATTTCTGTCAGAACTTAGTTTCAGGCTTTATGGAAGCTAGACTCTCATGAAGCAACTTTTAAAGTATGAAAATATATATAGTACTCTGGGACCACATTCACAAGTCCTGCTGACCATCAGACCACGTGATCGGGACGTGTCATCAGTGGCTGCAGATGAGTGTATAAGCTCCTTTCTGGGAGATACCAATGAGTTATAGCTAGGCATGTGTATAGTGCAGAGAGAGTGTCCTCTAACATTTCCAAAGAACATATCTGTAGGCCTCTAGATTTGTGCTAATTCTGAAACCTGTCCCTCAGGCCAAAACATCAGGACAAGCAAATAGACCTCTGTCACAGAAAAACTGTGGGGTGTGTTTCAGTCTTTTGTCTGTGTAGCGCCCTGGGTGTGGTAACATGACAAGAACGGTCTCTTCAATTGTTACAGTACTGTGGGACACAGGAACACAAGCAAGACATTAAAGGGGTGTCCCTTGGGTAGCAGTCACAAAAACCAG
>NW_020183872.1:0-887 GCF_003031525.2 Neophocaena asiaeorientalis asiaeorientalis | reverse complement strand
AGTAAGCCTACTCTGTGCAGACAGCTGTATGTAAAGAGTGCCTACTCTGGGCTGGGTACCTCAAAAAGCATGCCTAAAGTGTGTGGCAAACTCTAGATTAAGCATGCCTACTATGTGTCCGGTGCTCTATGTAAAGTGCATCCACTGTGCGTGAAGTACTCTGCATAAATCCTATCTACTTTATGCTAGGTCTTGTGCATAAAGCATGCCTACTGTGTGCTGGGTAATCTATGTAAAGCACACCTCTTGTGTGTTGGGTGCTCTATGTAAATATGTCTACTGTGTGCCAGGTGCCCTACATAAAGCGTACCTGCTGTGTGTCAAGTGCTCTACATAAAATAAACCTACTCTGTTCCAAGTACTTTACATAAAGCATGCCTACTATATGCTAGATACTCTACATAAATTGTACCTACTATAAGCTGGGTACTCTAAACAAACCCTGTCTATTGTATCCCAGGTGTTCTACATAAAACATGCCTACTGAGTGCCAGACATACTACACAAAGAACGCCTACTATGTGCTGGGCAGTCTACAAAAATCATGCCTGCTCTGTGCCAGTACTATACATAAAGTGCTCTGTGTGTGTGTCAGGTGCATGACATAAAGTAAACCCACTGTGTGTCAGATATTCTGCCAGCAAGATAATAAATCACCCTCCCCTCACTGGGTCAGAACTCTGGGATCAGGCAGAGAGACGCAAGTGACGGCAGGAGGGAAGATACCTATTCAACAGAAGAGAAAACAGAAGCTCAAAGAGGGCAAACCTCTAACCTAAGTTGCAGAGGTGGAACGTATCCAGGTCTGTCATACCACCAAGCCTAAACCTTTTCCCTCTGTCATGTCGCTCCACCCCCAACCATAAGGGACAATGCCCTATTAATCC
>NW_020183871.1:0-886 GCF_003031525.2 Neophocaena asiaeorientalis asiaeorientalis | reverse complement strand
GGAGTTGTTCCACATGTAGATGTATTTTTGATATATTTGTGTGGAGGAAGATGATCTCCACCTCTTACTCCTCTGCTGTCTTGAAGGTACCCCTGTGGCCCTCTATTTTAGAATATGCTGCATATTTCTTTAGCACTTGGTTGCGTGCTTGCAAATAAATCTCCTAGTGTGTAAAATCCCTTGAGATTACAGTACCAAGCTCATTGTAGAATACTTTTCTTTTACTCACGTGCCTAGTGGGGAACTGGGCTCAGAGTTGGGATGTGCAATAAGTGCTTTTTGAATTACATTGGATAGTTGCTTGGGTTGATAGGTCATTCCATAAAGAAAACACGTGACCAAATCACTGGTATTGTAAAATATTACAATATGCTGTATAATAAAAGACCACATCATCCCCTAGGGTTTCACTGTAGCTTGTTTCATACTCACTTAGCTTCCTCATACATATTTCATAGCTAAATCACTGTGATATAGGAAGCTATGTGTAATGGTATCTGAATTAGAAAAAAGTAGCAAATATGGCCTAAGCATAATGTATGCTATTTGAGTGGTACCTGAAAACTCAAGAACCATTCTAACTGGAACAAAAAAGTAATTGGACAACGTTATCTTCTTGACTGAGGAAATAAGGAAATCTCCCAGTTGTTCGAATGAGGCTCAGTAAGGCCCTCATAGGGTTCCACTGAGAATTATGACTATTTATATATTATTGTCTATACTGACCTCCATTTCACTTCTGGGAATACAATGCTAGGTTCTTCTTTTTTTTTTTTTTCAGGTGTTAGAGTTTATTTATTTAAGTAGCGGTATTTTCACTTCATTTTCCAAAGGCACATGAAGACATAGAGTCTCTACATATTCCCAGAATTATATCACATCCTCT
>NW_020183870.1:0-886 GCF_003031525.2 Neophocaena asiaeorientalis asiaeorientalis | reverse complement strand
TCCGATAGCTGTAAGATCTCAGTCCAGTAACTTAACTTCTCTAGGCCATGCTTTCCTCATAAGAAATACAAGGCCAATTATAATACCACTTGGAGGATTACTGGGAGGATTGGAAGAGGTAATCCATGTGAAAACACTCAGCACAATCCTCGCCACACTGTAAGAACTCGGAAGATGATAACTGATATTCCTTTTCTTCTTTATTCTTTGGCTGCGCCATGCGGCATGGGGGACCTTAGTTCCCCAGCCAGGGATCAAAGCTGTGCCCCCTTGCAAGGGAAGCGTGGAGTCTTAACCACCGGACTGCCAGGGACGTCCCAACAACTGATATTCTTAACAATGATCTTCCTCCATACCCAGGACTCAACATAAGACCATTTTCACACAAATCGGCATTTTCTTAATCCCTCCCAGAAGGAGAGCTGTGGAACTTCTTGAAGACTCTTGACATCTCTATGAAGAGACATAATCTACTTCTCCTGCTATTCTTAGCAGCCCAAAGCTGACTGAAGATCTATATCCATGAACAGAGGGTCCAGGGTGTAAACAGGTGCTCCGTGCACTGGCCTCGTACTGATAACCTCTGCCATCTTGGTACGTTTTGTCTGCAGTTGCTGTATTAAGGAGACCTGGCCTGAGTGAAATATTCAGTCCTGGATCTTTTCATGTCCCAAATTAACTTTAATGAGCAAACAGGGAAAGATCAAGAGGGCTGCGACTGGGACTTAGGGGAAACTTTGAAGCAGAAGCCAGGAAGGGGTAGATGCCCTCTGGAATTGGGCCAGCGTTTGCTTTTGATGACAGCGAACCCTCAGATCTTGTTCATCTGAGCTGAAAACAAGGGGCTCTGGGACCAGAATACCTGGGATTTCACCTTTTACAATGT
>NW_020183869.1:0-815 GCF_003031525.2 Neophocaena asiaeorientalis asiaeorientalis | reverse complement strand
TCAGAAAATGGTGCATAGGTGTAATTTTCTTGAAAATCTTTTTTTCTTAAAAAAGCAGCATTTTTTTCTCCAGATATATTAATCAAAAGCATATTATCTCCTTTCTGATCTATATTTATGGCCTACATAGTCCAGATGAATTTTCTCTCTGGCAGCTCTCTAACATAATCACTATTGATGAACACTATTGATCATTTTTTTACCCACCAAAGACAAATTTTCATCTCAATGCATTTTATCTGCACTGCATTTATTTAAATACTGAATAACTACTACAGCAAAAACTCACCTGGGCTTTTGTCTGGTAGACAATGGCTTAACTATTTAGCCCAAACACGTAAACCTCCTTACAGCCTATTTACTAGATAGGTATAAATGTACTGGAGTTAATTTTACCATGAAATAAAATTGTTACTTCTTTCTGGAAAATGCAGGTCAAGGAACATGGCCATAATCAAAACACAGTAGCAAAATGTGTGTGTGTGTGTGTACATATGCATGTGTGTGGGTATGTGTTCTATTATCTCTTAGGCAAATGTATTAGACACGACAAACAATAATAGATGTATAAGAATAAAATATGTACCAGTCAATGAAAAGTAGAAAATCATAACCCATTTGTTGCTTTTCTGTCCTAGCACATCTAAACAGGCATGTGTTCCAGAGAGTTCTACGATTCCTCATAGAATCTTCATTTCAGTAGGGTGTCCATCACTTGGCACATACAGTTAAGATTGAAAAATGGGTTCAATCGGATAGCAATATCTTCACAGAAGGCATTTTTTTTTTTTTTTTTTTTTTTTTTTTTTTTTTTT
>NW_020183868.1:0-882 GCF_003031525.2 Neophocaena asiaeorientalis asiaeorientalis | reverse complement strand
GAGCAACTAAGCCCGTGCACCACAACTACTGAGCCCACGTAGCTTCTAAAATGGCCATTTTCTTGCTTAAAACCTTGCCTGGGAAAGTGTCCAGCTAGAGTTTAATGGTGACCACCTGAATCTGAATCTCTTGATACAACCTTCCAAAAACCACAAGATCAACAATGACAAGTAAAACAACACAAAGAACACGAAATTACTGTTGGCCATTCTTTAGATATGCTAAGGGACAGAGAATACCATGAATTTTTAATTACTTACAAGTAGAGACATGAAAAACAAATCCCAACAAGCTCTCATGGCTGGTAAAAGTCTATAGGTATGAAGAGTGAGGGAAGGCAAACTTAAGAGAGTCTGTGAAAAAGAAAAGTAGAACGGAAGATGCAGATAAAGACAGACAAAATCACTTCCAGGAAGTGAAATTACAACAGTAAGTACCAAAATGCTAAACACAAGTTGAAGAATTGGCAGTTCCCAGCATCAGTTACAAGAATTGGGCTGGAAAGTAAGCAAAACTGTAGGTATTAGCCTTTGGGAAGCATTACTTCTGGGGGAAGAATCTGCCAAATAGAGAAGGGGTGGCAGTGAAAAGTAAGAAAGAAAACAAAAAAGGAAAAAGAAAATGTTAAGAATCCCACAGAAACTAAAGACAAACATGACAAACCACCTCTCTGCTCTTCGTGCCTCCACCCCTATCATGACAAACATAATCAGATTTTTAAAATACATTTTAAAATACTGGTAGAAGAGGGCACTCTTGAGCCAGAAGAATTATCAACCAAAGGCCTAGGATTAAAAAACATTAACCCAATTCAACATAAAGTACTACAAAAAAGTAAACAGAAAATTCAAATTAAAATATTTCCTGTGATAGATATTCTT
>NW_020183867.1:0-886 GCF_003031525.2 Neophocaena asiaeorientalis asiaeorientalis | reverse complement strand
AGACCCTGTCCCTCAATGTCCTGTGATTAGATGTCACCACTGGTATACAACTTCTTCCAGTTGTGGGCTTCTGTGTATCCTTCCTCAAATATTGAGTGAACTTGGCCAGTTCTGGGGCCCTAGACCTTTGGATAACTGGAGCTTCACACCTGCAGGCAGAGGACCAAGCTGTGTGGTCATAAGGGATGTGTTTTATAGTGAATAAAAGGATGGTAAGTGCTTTTTGGTTGGACTCTACTACCTAGCGTCCTGTAGTTTGTCCCTCGCGTGCAGCGAGGTAGAGCAAGGCCTTCCTGTTTTGGAGGCTGCTCTGTATGCTTGTGCAGGTTTGCCTGAGTAGAGGCTGAAACCATCCTGCCATCCACTTGCCAAGCTGTGTGTAGGAGCCGTCGGCACACACACAGAGCGAGTGCCTTTTCCTAAATGGCACAAAGGCGGCAATGGGCTGACAGTGACCCTGCTGTTTGTAACAGAACTCAAGTCGTCCAACAGTCTCCTGCTGTGTCTTGCAGACGTTTGCTGGGAGGACCAGGAGATGGGCTGACTATACAGTTTGCAGTCTCCACAGAAGGCAGGCGGCATTCCCAGGCATCACTGTGGTTCACTGCACATGACCCACGTGGAGATGTGTGTAGACTGGGGCAGGCTGGAGGGACGGAGGCCCCGGTGGTCACTGTAAACATCTGTCCGTCAGAGTCAGTCTATGTGGCAGATGGAGCGTGCCGGGCACAGAGCAGGGCCAGCATCCAGGACGGACTGGATGAGGGCTTTTATGTGGGTGTTGTCCTGCCCTCCTGCAGCCTCAATTAGTCCTGACCTGGGCCTCCGATGCTCTCCTGGCTAAGAAGGGTCTCAAAATAACAAGGAGTGCATCTTTCAGTTGATT
>NW_020183866.1:0-886 GCF_003031525.2 Neophocaena asiaeorientalis asiaeorientalis | reverse complement strand
TTACAGAGCACTGAAGTTGTGTGTTGCCCATAGACTTACAAACCCTGCTGTCCCCTAGCCTTGACAATAACCTTTTGTAAAGGACAAAAGATGGCCCATGGGAGCAGAAATTCTTAGGTTGTATCAACTTTGGAGTGTTTTCAATGAGCTGAAAGCCAGGGAAAACTGGCTGATGTTTGCTCTTTCCCCCCAAGTCACCTGATGACTGTCTTTGATTCAGAAAAATAGGTGAAGAGGCACTCAAAGGATGACAGAAAGTGCAGGGAATGAGGGAATGTAGGGAGTTGCTTTTGGTTTTTTATTTCTTATGGAAGAAGATAAATCCCTGACATCTGGTCAGTTTACACTCAAGTTCACGCATTAAAGGTGTTTGGAAATCTTTTTATTGCTCAGGCTTTGGATCACAGACCTTTGTCAGGAACTGTGTGGCTGGGTCAGACGTCATGCTGAAGACTGGTGTCAGCCCCCCTCAGCCAGGGCTCCTTAGAGAAAAGATACTTATCTAGGCCCCAGGTAAGGCTTATAGTTGCACAAATTGGTCTATGTCATAGGGACAAAGGCCTCAGGATGACCAGAGACCACCAGATGTGTCTGCTGGGAATCATGAGGCTGAGAATCCGGTGATGAATTCCTCAAAGAGGCACCAGCCCCTCCAGGCTGCTCAGCTCAGGTCAGTCAGGGTCTTGGGCACCTGGAATTCCAGTACTTGAAGGACAAGCATTTGCAGCAGTTGTGGGTAAGCAGCCTCCCCCTCCTGCACGAAACATTTTGCTTTGGGGTCCTGATAAAAACCATTGCTTCAGTTAAACAATTATTTATTTACTTTAAAATTGCGGTTAAAGATACATAACACAAATTTTACCTTTTTAACCATTTTTAAGTGTAC
>NW_020183865.1:0-860 GCF_003031525.2 Neophocaena asiaeorientalis asiaeorientalis | reverse complement strand
TTTTTTTTTTAATGGCTGCTCCAGGATTTACAGTGTGCATCTTTCTCTTTTCACATATTACTTTCAAATACTATTATCCTACTTAATATTTAATGTAAGAACCTTAAAATAATATAATTCAAGTTCTCTTTTATGTCATTTATGCTATTGTCATACATTATATTTTTATGTATGTTACAAACTCCACAATATATTGTATGATTTTTGTTTTAAATGATCAATTATCTTTTAAAGAAATTTTAAAATGAGAAAATTTATTTTATTATTTTCCACATATTTGCCTTTCTAGATATCTTCATTTCTTTGGTTGATATGAGCTTTCATCTGGTATAATTTCCTTCCTTCTGAAGAACTTGCCTTAATATTTCAGTAGTGCAGGTCTGTTTGTAATACATTTTCTCTGCTTTTGTTTACCTTATAATGTCTTTATTTTGCCTTCATATTTGAAAGATATTTCACTGGATATAGAATTTCAAGTGGCCCATTTTTATATTTTAGTACTTAAAAAGAATGTTCATTGTTTTCTGGCTGCAGAATAGTGCTGTCATTTTTGTTATGTTCCCAATGTTCATTTTTCTCTGGCTCCTTTTATGATTATATCTTTATCACTGATTTTCAGCCATTGGCCGTAACATATCTTATTGTAGTTTTATTTATATTTATCCTGCTTGGGGTTCATTGAGTTTTGTTTGACAGTGGATTGATATTTTTCATTAAATTTTGTCCATAATTTTATTTAAAAAATGTTTACCTCTTTCTTTATTATCTGTTTTTAAGCCTCTTTCTGGCACTCTGATTTCACTCATGTTAAAACACCACATATTGGGCTTCCCTGGTGGCGCAGTGGTTGGGAGTCCGCC
>NW_020183864.1:0-885 GCF_003031525.2 Neophocaena asiaeorientalis asiaeorientalis | reverse complement strand
TGGAGTGCGTGGCAGGGCTGGGGGAAGTGGAGAACAAAGCCGAACACGTTGGGGCAAGGTGTGTGTCCTAGGAGGTAACTTCCCTGCCTGGCCTGCAACTGCAGCACGGTCTGGAGAGGAAGGAAGCTCAGCCCAGGGGGGCAGGAGAAGAGGAAGGTGAGCATCTGCCAGGGGCCCATAGGTACCACGGGAGCAAGGTTAAAGTTGCTGGGGGTGTCTCGCTGGGAGAAAAGAGCACCTGGATAGAGATTTGCAACTTGATTCTGGAAGAGAGTGAGACTCTAGCAATCGAGGAGTGAACATACCGGATTACATTTTGAATTGCTTTAATTGAAGGAAGAAAGAGGCAGCAGGAGAATGAGAGCTGACACTGGGCAGAGTTGAGTAGAGACGTCAGGACAGAGAGGATGAGGGATGAGGGTAAAGAACAGTGAGGACAGGAAGGAGAACACTGCCTAGAGATAAGTGGTAGTCTCAAGAGCACTCAAAACCCATTCGAACCATTGCCTGCTCCACGGGCAAGTTGAGCCCGAGCCCATCCCCAGGTCTGTGAGGTTATCAGCGGCAAGCAGGATCCAGGCGGTGGCACCTACCCTGGGAGAGTCACCTGCCATCACACCTGTTCCTCTTCTCAAGCAGGGCTTCAGGGAGAATGGGCCAGGGGCTTCAGAGTTTAGGGACCCCTAGATCTCCCTGTGAGGCCTCCCACTAGATTGAGTCGAACCTCTCTTTGTGTGTGAGGTGGAGGAGAGCCTCAGGGGATAACCCGTTCTTCCTCTTCCGCCACAAGCAGAAGCCTTGGGAACTTTGTCCTGTTCAGGTTCAAAGAGGAGCTTTATTTTCCCTTAGAAGGAAGGGGCAGTGAGAAGAGGAGGAGGAGGAGCC
>NW_020183863.1:0-885 GCF_003031525.2 Neophocaena asiaeorientalis asiaeorientalis | reverse complement strand
TTTTTTTTTTTGGTCCTGTATTCTATTAACTTCATGCATAACATTAATTGATTTTCACATTTAAACCAATCTGCATTCCTGTGATAAAACCCACATGGCTACTTTATAATCCTTTTTGTATATTGCTGGATTTGGTTTGATAATATTTTGTAAAGGATTTTTGAATACATGTTCATTAGGGATATTAGTCTACAGTTTTCTCTTGCTAGCTTGTTTTTTCTTGCGATGTCTTTGCCTAGCATTGGTATTAGGGTAAAGATGGCCTCATAGAATGAGCTAGAAAGTGTTTCTTCTTCCTGTGTCTTGAGGATGAGTTTATGAAAGATTGATATCTTTTCTAATTTATCTATTTGATAAGATTCACCAGTAAAGCCATCTGGGCTTTGACTCTTCTTTGTGGGAAGGTTTTTAAATTACTAATTCAATGGACCTGTTATAGGTCTATTCAGAATTTTAATTTCTTCTTGAGTCAGTTTTGACAATTCTGTCTTTCTAGGAATTTACCCATCTCATCTCAATTGTCTTAATTTGTAGGCTGAAGCTGTTCAGGATATTTCCTTCTAATCCTTTTAATTTCTACATGGTAAGCAGTGCAGTCCCTTCTTTCATTTCTGACTTTGGTAATTCATATTATCTCTTTTGTTCATAGTTAGGCAGTTAAAAGAATGTCAATTTTATTGAGCTTTTTAAGGAATCAGCTTTTGTTTAATTGATCTTCTTTATTGTTTTTTGTCTGTTTTTCATTGATTTCTGCTCTAATTTTCTTTAGTCATTTTTTCCTACTTGTTTTCCATTTAGCTTCTTCTTCTTTTTCTAGTTTCTAAAGATGGAAGCTTAGGTTACTGATGTTAGGCATTTCTGTATTTCAGATATAGGTATTTAAAG
>NW_020183862.1:0-879 GCF_003031525.2 Neophocaena asiaeorientalis asiaeorientalis | reverse complement strand
GGCAGACTCTCAGCCACTGCGCCACCAGGGAAGCCCTGTTTGTATTTTTGTCTGCCTTTTGTGGTTTTAACTCTTTTTCTGCCTTTTGTGGTTTTAACTGAATATTTTATATGATTTTATTTTATTTATCAGTTATATTTGTTTTCTTCTTTTTTTGCTTTTTAAAGTGGTTACCCTAAATTTGCAATATACATTTACAGCTATTCCAAGTCCATTTTAAAATAACACTATACCACTTCACAGGTAGTCAGTACCTCCTAACAACAATCTTAGTTCCTTTTTCCTGTCCCTTGTATCATTGCTGTCGTTCATTGAACTTATGTATAAGCTTACACAAATAAATAAATATATTTTTATAATTTTTAAATTAAAAATTTATAATATTTATAATAAAAATATATAACATACCCAAGTATACATAATCGAACACATTGTTGGTATTATTATCTTGAACAAACTGTTATCTGTTAAATCAATTAAAAAAAAGAAAAAGAAAAATTTTTATTTTACCTTCACTTACTCCTTTTTCAATGATTTTCCCTGCTTTATGTAGCTCTGATGCCTTGTAATTTTTCTTGATAGCTGGGCGTGATGTATTGCACAAAAAGAACTACTGTAAACAGGCCTTAGTAATGTGGTGGTGAGGTGTGGGGGGAGGGGAAGTGTTCTAAGTCCTATGATCAAGTCTCGGCTTTTTAGTGAGCCTGCACCTCTGGACTATGAACTTCACAAGTGTTTCTCAGGTTTTTTTCTCCCCCTTTTGGTGGGACAGGATGGCTGAAGTGGCCTGGAGTTGGGTGTTTCCCTTCCCCTGGGTCAGTTAGGCTATGATAATACCCCCAGCAGGCTAGGCTCTGGTTAACTAGTTTCCCCTGAGGG
>NW_020183861.1:0-878 GCF_003031525.2 Neophocaena asiaeorientalis asiaeorientalis | reverse complement strand
GTGAATGGGGCTTCATAGTATTCTGATGCTTGGAGTAGGGTGAAATAAAGGCCGAACATGATTGTGATGAGAAGAGTTTGAAGTATGTGTTTGCGGTTTCCTTGTATGAGACTGTGATGCGCTCAAGTGATAGATACGCCAGAGGCTAGTAACACAGGGGTATTGAGAAGTGGAATTTCTAGAGGATTTAGAGGGTGGATACCTGTTGGTGGTCAGCATCTGCCTAATTCAGGAGTGGGGGCAAGGCTTGAGTGGTAAATGGCTCAGAAAAAGCCTGTAAAAAAATAGGACTTCTGATAGGATAAATAAGATGATTCCATATCGAAGTCCTTTTTGGACAGTTGATGTGTGGTGGCCTTGCAAAGTGCTTTCTTGGATAATATCTCGTCATCATTGATACATTGTTAGAATATTTGTTAGTAAGCTAAAAACTAGCAGGATTATTGAGTTGAAGTGGAACCATAGGATTAGGCCCGATGTTACAAGAAGTGCTGAGAAAGCTCCTGTAAGGGGTCAAGGACTGGGATTTACTATGTGGCATGAGTGGGTTTTGTGGGTCATTATGTATTGTCATGCAAGTATAGGCTTACTAGTAGAGTGAATATGTAGGCTTGAATTAAGGCGACAGCGAATTCGAGCATGGTTAATAGAGCGAGGACAGTGAACGTGATGAGGGCTGTGAATAGGCTGGTACTTATTAGTTTGAGAGTTGTTTTTCCAGTTTGATGTAATAAGTGGCTTGCTGTAATTGCGGTTAGACGTACGGCTAGTGCTACTGGTTGAATAAGTAGGCTAATAGTCTCCATGATTACTAAATGAGAATCAGGAAGGTAGGTATGCCTTGTGGTAGAAGGTGGGCTAAGGATATTTTTGCCTTA
>NW_020183860.1:0-604 GCF_003031525.2 Neophocaena asiaeorientalis asiaeorientalis | reverse complement strand
AAAAAAAAAAAAAAAAAAAAAAAAAAAAAACTAAAAAAACTTCCTGGCTATAATAACAAGTTTATTTTCCTAGATGAATTTTAGGATAAGCTGTTCAGTTAAAACATTTCAAGGGTCTTGATTAGAACTGTATGAAATTAAACATTAATTTATAGAAATGCTGCATAAATGTTTATATATTGAATTCTCCAAGAATAATCTCCCTATTTTGGCCTATGTTATATCCCTCAATAAAGTTTTGTAATTTTCCTTATACAGGACCTGTATATTTTTTGTTAATTTTAGGAGATATATATATATATATATATATATATATCTCCTAAAATTAACAAAAAATATACAGGTCCTGTATAAGGAAAATTACAAAACTTTATTGAGGGATATAACATAGGCCAAAATAGGGAGATTATTCTTGGAGAATTCAATATATAAACATTTATGCAGCATTTCTATAAATTAATGTTTAATTTCATACAGTTCTAATCAAGACCCTTGAAATGTTTTAACTGAACAGCTTATCCTAAAATTCATCTAGGAAAATAAACTTGTTATTATAGCCAGGAAGTTTTTTTAGTTTTTTTTTTTTTTTTTTTTTTTTTTTTTT
>NW_020183859.1:0-878 GCF_003031525.2 Neophocaena asiaeorientalis asiaeorientalis | reverse complement strand
AGCAGTAGTATCTAAACATGCCTTCAAGAGACAGGGAATCTTCATGAAGGAAGCAGCATTTCAAGTGAAGCTTGTACGGTTTGTGGGAATCCCAGAGAAGAGATACTCCAGACAAAGGAAACTCAAATTAATTGGAAAATTTATCTGAGTGGATAGGCAGATGTCAGATTCTGAAGTCTTGTACTCTTTGTGAAAGTGTTTAGAATTTATCTTATAGTCCATTATGAAAATGCAAGCAAAAAGAAGACAGAAGATGTTTACACCACGAAGGCCTTTCCGCAGCAGTACAGAAGTTAGATTGAGGTGATGTGGAGTGAAATAAGAAGCAAGCAGGAAAATCAGTAAAGAGACACTTGTGATAGTTTAGGTGATAATTAGCAAGGATTAGTGATTTGGTCAGATGGGTGGGGTGGTATCTGTGTGTATTTGCATGCATGTGTATGTGTATGCAACCCATATGTGTTTGGTGGGTAGATAGTCCAAGAGGCAGAAATTATCTAATTTCTGATGTCCATCAAATTACTTTTTTTCCTCAAATGAGGGGATAATGGTATTATTCACTGTAATAAGAAATACATGATTAAGATACTGGTGAGTTATGGTGAGTTTAAAGTACATGTGGGATATTCAAGTGGAAAATTTTATTAGGCAGATGTATATATGAGCATAGGCCTCCTGAAAAAGATAAAGGTGAAAAAAACACAGTAAGATTTGGTGACTGCTTAGATGTAGTTGGAGGGGTTGGTTGTGAGGTATTCAAATATAGGAAAAAGAATGAGGAAAAGGTTGAAGAGATTGAAATACTGAGCTTGACCTTGAGTATTATAAATTATGTAATGACTCTATAGCAGAGTGATGAAAATGCGAACTCTCATGAT
>NW_020183858.1:0-877 GCF_003031525.2 Neophocaena asiaeorientalis asiaeorientalis | reverse complement strand
TCTTTTTTTAGTTCCTTTAGGTGTAAGGTTAGGTTGTTTATCTGAGAAATAATATTTTTAAATCATATCAATTTGAGATTTAGTTGTGTTTTTCTAATCATCTCTTCTGACTTCTGTGAAGTACAATTTCTCTCTTCTCCTCTCCTCTCCTATTCCTTCCTTCTTCTCTCCTTCTCTCACCACCTAGGATGTCTTTATCATTGATCCTGTAGAAACTTTTCTCTTGTCCTTCAGGGGCTGTAACAGCTTTTATTATTAGTGTATTATCTGTAGATGACTCATAAAATTGTCTCTCACTCAAAACTATTTCCCAAGCTGCAGTTTCATGTTGCCAAGTGACTCTTATATAACTCCCCATGGTGGGTAGCTAAGACCTCAACATCAGCATAATTCCAGTCTGAATCTATAATATTTCCAACCAGATATTATTTTCTTTCTTCTTCCTACTAATTACAGCATCATTTTCTTTAGGACTAAGCTTGAAAATTCTGATTCATTCCTAGCTGCATTATATTATAGTTAATTATTTCTCTAAATATCTATATATGTACCTTTCTCTTTTCTATTCTTATACCAAGTTAAAGGCATTAATTATATCTTTCTGGATGATAACTATAATTGTGCAAAATTAATTATTAATTAATTATAACTATAATTGTGCAAAAGCTTTATCATCTTGCAATTCAGCATGCAGAGTGATAATTAACCACCATGTATTCAACCAATATATTTTGGTCACCTATTAATTCTTAGAAAGCTTAGGCAAGTGTCCCTGCCAAACCAACTCCTTTCTTACATTGGGCACCTGCTCTGATCTGTCTGCTCCGACACTTAAAGTGCAAAAGCTGTCACCTGGAATGGAAGTTAAACACTCATG
>NW_020183857.1:0-878 GCF_003031525.2 Neophocaena asiaeorientalis asiaeorientalis | reverse complement strand
TGGATGGATTTCTGCATATTTGTCTCTCTGATCTGCTAGGAGGGCTCAATGTTTTCAAGCCTACAAGGCTGAAGGAGTGATTCTGAGGTTTAAAGTGAGCCACTGTGAGTAGGAGCTGGGGGGGTCCAAAGGGGAGTGACAGGGAGCATCTGAGGTGAGAGGCTACTGGGGGGTTGGGTCCCCAGGTGAGACTGAGGGTGGACCCTGGGGCGTCAGGCAGAGGTGGTCTGAGTGTCCCATAGGGCGCCCTTTGAGCTTTAAGTGTGCAGATGTGTGTCCTGCGTGTGTGTGTGCCTGGTGTGCCCAGTATTTGAAGCTGTGTGTATATGCACATTTGTGTGTGCGTGCACGCGTGTGTGCGTGCACGTGCCTGAGTGTTACTGAACCTCAGGTTGTGTTACTGCCCATTTGTGTGTATTTGAGGATCTACAAGTGGGTCTTAATTTGTACAAGTAGAACACCGAGGCCAAAGGGGTGTCTCTGAGTTTCTGAAAGTATCCCACTGTGAGTAGGAGTGTGAGTCCTGGGCAGGAGGTCACCTCGTGGGAGGGAGTCATCGTGCGCCTGATGATCCTGCAGGACCCACCCTGTCCCCCAACCACCCCCAAGGGGTCCCCAGGCCCCAGTGCCTCTGATGCATGAGCCTCTGTGCCTTTCCTAGGAAGGCCTGGCCTGGGCAGTGGGGGAGGAGCGCTGGGGGAGGGGACGGATTCTGAGGCCCAGTAGGAACCCCTCAGTAACAAGGATAGTGATGCTGGCAGGCTGGGGGCCTTCGTGGAGGAAGAGGCCCCCTGACCCTCCCCCCTAAAAATACAATTGTAGCCAACACTCTGATGTCTGTGCTGGTGTCAGAGACTGTTTTAACCACCTGACTTGTG
>NW_020183856.1:0-877 GCF_003031525.2 Neophocaena asiaeorientalis asiaeorientalis | reverse complement strand
ATATATATCAATCCCAATCTCCCAGTTCATCCCACCCCCCGCCCTTTCCCCCTTGATTTATTATTAACTTAACCACTGTTTGTCCTCCCATCAGCTTTTGTCAGTCTCTCTTGATTACCCACTTTCTAAGATATGGACATTAGTGCTGCTATTCTTTCTTTCTTCCTCCAACCTTCTATAAGCTGTACTTTTTTGTTTATATTGTCAAGGTTGTTACCATTGACTTGTAATTAGTACTCTATGTTGACTAGAGGTTGACTGTAAAAGTTCAAAACCAGTAAATATATCTGGCCTTTTAAATTAATATTATAAGCATATCCCTGTGCCGTTATTTATAAATAATATTTTAATGGCTACAAAATATTCTATCCCATGGATATACCTAATTTACCTAACTTCTTTAATGTAGGGCATTTAGCCGATTGCCAAGTGTTTACAATTAGTGGTAACATTTGGAGTGAACATTTTTGTATGTAAGTGTTTGTATCTCTATTTATATGCTTAGGATAGATTCCCATGAAACTCTCAAAGGGCCAAGGTATATAAGGATATCCAGTGAAAAGTCTCCCTCCCAACCCTGTTCCACAGCCTTCCAATTCCCCACCTGGAGTCAACCACTATTACCAATTTTATGTGTATCCTTTTAGACGTAGTTTATTCATATACAAGTAAATGCATGTATATATTTTCTTTCCCCCTCTTAACTCAATTGGAGACATACATTACATATGTTATGTGCTTTACTTTTCTCACTTAACAATTACATGTTGGAGATTGTTTACACTCCCACAAACAATGCATGAGAGTGCTTATTTCCCTACACTCTTGCCACTACAATTTGTAAATGTGAATGTTTTAAAAGTTCTTGGTATGTATT
>NW_020183855.1:0-845 GCF_003031525.2 Neophocaena asiaeorientalis asiaeorientalis | reverse complement strand
GACTCTCAACCACTGCGCCACCAGGGAAGCCCAAAAGTATAACGTTTTAGCCACTAAAATTTTGGAAGTGTTTTTACGGTGGTGCAGCATAATTCATTCTGACTGATACAACCCAAAACTAGATCAATTAAAATAAATATTAGAGCCCATTTTCCTCATGATTGCATGAGTCCCAAACAAAATATTAGCAAAGGAAACTCAGTACTCTCAAAAAATGCACCATAAACAAGTTGGGTACATCCCAGGAATGCAATGATATTTTTAATAGAAAGTGTATACATTTAATTCACTGCATTAATAGATTATAGAAAAAAAACATATGCTCACATCAGTAGATACATAAAAAATTCTTAATAAAATTCAAGACCAATTTAATAAGCTAAAATAAAAGGAAACTAACTTAACTTGGTACAAGATAACCAAAGTACCCCCTACAATATGTACAATCACAAATGGGTAAATGTTGGAATTGTTCCCTTTAGATTTAAGAACAAGACAAGGTTGCCACTTTTACTACTTCTACTTAACACTATAGTAGAAGCCCAAAACTGTAATAAAATATGGAAAGTAAATTAAGGTGTAAAGATTTGAAAGGAATAAATAATAGTCTTATTGGATTTGTTACTGTTTTCATAGGAAATTTTAAAGTACCTAGAGACAATCAACAGAACTAGAGCAATATTGCTGGAAGTAAGATTAAACACACAAGTATCAATTCAGATCTAGTCACCAGAAAAGAACAACTAGAAAGCATAACTTAACAAATAGAAAAGATACCACCATTTAAAATAGGAATAGCCCACAAACCAAGATGGCAGAGTAAAAGGACGTGCTCTCACTCCCTC
>NW_020183854.1:0-873 GCF_003031525.2 Neophocaena asiaeorientalis asiaeorientalis | reverse complement strand
CAGGTGGACTCTCAACCACTGCGCCACTGGGGAAGCCCCCTACATTCCTATTATTTTAGAGCAAATTCTAGAATCATACCTCTTCTCTGTAACTACTTAAGCATGTATCTTTAAGAGAAAATGATTTTTTAACATTACCACAATACTTTTATGATATCTAAAGAATTTAACAATTTAAAACAAATTGAAGAAATTTGTAAACACTTCTATGTATATTGCTAAAAGATAGGATTGTAAAAAACATAACAATACCATTATCACATCTAAAAAATAACAGTAATTTAAAAAGTAACTTTTCATGTCAGTTCAGTGTGAAAAAAATTTTTAAATTGTCTCCTAAAAGCCTCTTAACAGTTACTTTGTTCAAATCAGTTCCAGAGATGCACAGGCATTTGGCTGATAGGTTTTGTAGGTCTATCCCTGTTCTTGAACCCCACACCCAATTTCTTTTTCCAAGAATAGAGGTCATTTTTCTGGTAAAATTTCTCACTCTCTGTCTTTGGTAGACTGCAGACTTCTGCTGTCTTTAAACGAGTCCCTTTTCCTCTGTATTTCGCATATTATTGGATTCAGAGGCTTGATCAGGTTTAGTTTTTTGGGGAGGCACACTTCTTAGGTGATGCTATGTCCTTAAATGCATTACATCAGGAGGCCCATAGTGTTGAGTTATTCTTATCATAGGAGATTGATGGGCAAGTTTAGGTACTGTTGGCTTCACACATCCATTTATAAAGTCTCCCATTATCCTTTCACCCAATGGTATTAGTAGCCATTGATAGTAATGTCTAGGTCCATTACTTCATTATATTTGTAGAATGGTGGTACTCAAGAGTCTATCCCTCCAACTGCTTTTTTTTTTTTTTTTTTTTTTTT
>NW_020183853.1:0-874 GCF_003031525.2 Neophocaena asiaeorientalis asiaeorientalis | reverse complement strand
AAAAAAAAAATCCATGTACAACATGTTACAGCTCTGTTCCCCATCTTACCAATTTCTTATTGAAATTTGTTTGCAGAGAGAATGGAAAAATACCCCTATACAGAAGAGCTAATTACTTCAATTTTCATGTAAAGTAACATCTCAAAATTTTGATGTACAACCTAGTTTGGGGAGTGAGCAATTGATGGGTCACTGTTTTAAGTGAAAATTGTAGCCAAAGATCAGGTAAGATGCTTCTTCAAGCTGGTTCCCAGATTAATTCATAGTTACCTTTAATAAGAAAATAAGCAAAAGATTCAGACCCCAACAAACAACAGACAGGAGGACTTTTTAAGAAACCTCTTTTAATTATTACTCAAGATAACATTGATTCATGTAAATTGATATTAAGGTTGATAATTAATTGCCTATTTTCTGCCCTAACTTTTTAGCACCTGCCAGCAAACTCAAGGTTGCTTCCAGTTCCTCTCTCTCCCTATGTTAAATGGAATGGACAGTGAGGTTTTTTCAGTCAGTTTCTGAGGACACAGCATGGTCACTGCTTTTCTCTCACCTAGCTAGAGGGCCTGCCTCTCTCTAAAGTAATAAGATGATTGACCGTGGTCCAATTACAGCTTTTATTTTCTCAGTTAGGATTCTGAAAGGAGGTTCTCTGTTTATTAGAAATAACAAAGATGAAAACATTCTCATGACGAAGAGCAAAATGTTAAGACAAAAAGAAAATTTCACACCTCTCTTCAATCCTTCTGTTGTATGTGAATAATTGCATGTTAATGGAACCTTACATTACCATATTCTTCTTGTGATATTATCAATTCCATTTATGTACTGATGAAAGAAGCATAGACACCTAATAATTTACCAAAATACCACT
>NW_020183852.1:0-862 GCF_003031525.2 Neophocaena asiaeorientalis asiaeorientalis | reverse complement strand
TCTATATATATATATATATATATATATATATATCGTGAAATGATCACAACATAAGTCTAGTTAACATCCATCAACTTAACATAGTTACAATTTCTTTTCTTGTGATAGGGACTTTCAAGATCCATTCTCTTTAGCAACTTTCAAATATGCAATACAGTATTTTTAACTGTAGTCTTCATGTTGTACATTACATCCCCTGACTTACTTATTTCACAACTGAAAGTTTGTACCTTTTGACCCCCTTCAACCATTTTGCCCATCCCCACCCCCAACCTCAGGCAACCACCAATCTGTTCTCTATATCCATGAGCACAGGTTTGTTGGTTTGCTTGCTTTTTGTTTTCATTTTTTGTTTTTCACATTCCATATATAACAGAGTTCTTATGGCATCTGTATTTCTCTATCTGATTTATTTCATTCAGCATGATGCCCTCACGGTCTATCAGTTTTATCCCAAATGGCAAGATTTCATCCTTTTTTAAAGCTGAGTAATTTTCCGTTGTATATAAAGTTTCTTCATCCATTCACCCATCGATGGACACTTAGATTGTTTCTATGTCTTGGGTATTGTAAATAATACTGCAGGTTAACATGGTGGTGCAGATATGTTTTTAAGTCAGTGTGTTCATTCTCTTGGGATAAATATCCCAAGAAAGTGGAATTGCTGGAACATGTGATAATTCTATTTTTAATTTTTGGAGGAACTTCCATGATGTTTTCCATAGTATGTGCACCAATTAACATTCCCATCAACAGCGCCCAAGGGTTCCCTTTTCTCCCACCCTCGCCAGTACTTGTTATTACTTGTCTTTTTGATAATCGCCATTCTGACAGGTGTGAGGTGATATATCATTATGGTTTT
>NW_020183851.1:0-876 GCF_003031525.2 Neophocaena asiaeorientalis asiaeorientalis | reverse complement strand
GCGGCGCGTTAACAGCGTGGGACGCGAGTTCCAGTTTGTGGTGAAGAACAGTCAAGGTCTTGGTCCTTCCCCTTGTTGCCCTGCCTGCCGGGAACTTTGGAGGAACCAAAACCCTAGCCCCAGTAATGGATCTTTGACTTGCATGAAGGGTCCCTTATCCCTGCCCCAGAAGGAAAGTGAGTCTGAAGGCTGAAATTCCTGCGCCATCCTGGGAGAGGTGCGGTTTCTAGGAGGTATTCAGGCAGTTTGAAACAGGTATCGTAATCAAAACTGGAGGATACGATTCGAGTGAAATGAAACCTGAATTACTAGTGGCTAACCTAGCCAGAGAAAGTTCTCAAGTTATCCCTACATATATATTTTTCGACAGCATCTTGCTAAGAAGGAAAATGTGCCAGTTCAGCGTTATAATTGGGTCTCAAGCAGAACACCTGAGCTTCGCAGCCAGGACCAGGAGGCCTTCAGAAGCCAGGTAGCTGCTGTTATCTGATGTCGGTACACCCGGCGGCGAGCGATTTAGGACAAAGCCGCTTTGAGTGATGAATCCGCCAATCTGTAAAACGGTGCTGAGTCGCACACATGTAACCATTTGTTTCTTTCGATACTCAGCTCACTGACTTTTACTGCAGAATCGTAGAGCCGTTAGGGGTGCTAGAGGCGGTCTGCAGAGGAGGGGTTCGGGGTCCGGGGGCCACATGGGGTCACAGGGCTTCAGAGGGGCAGCGTGTGCGGGAACCCGGCCACCTGACCTGCCACCTGGGAACTTCTGGATCCACCTGAGGGCGTTTCTCACAGCCCCAGATTAATATCAACCGAATATACAACCTCGCACTGCAAACAACCTCACACCTTTTCCTGGAGTTTTCATTAAAACGG
>NW_020183850.1:0-873 GCF_003031525.2 Neophocaena asiaeorientalis asiaeorientalis | reverse complement strand
TAAACACAGAGTTACTATATGACCCAGCAATTCCACTCCAAAGTATATATCCAAAAGAACTGAAAGCAGGAATTCAAATAAAAACTTGCACACAAATATTTATAGCACTATTCATAATCACCAAAAGCTAGAAACAACTGAAATGTTCATTCACTAGTAAATGGATAAACAAAGTGTAGTATATCCATACAATGGAATACTATTAAATAGCCATAAAATACATATATCGTTATAGAGGTAATCTTCAAAGGTTTTAAAGAGTAACATAGCAGTTTAGTATTTGAGGAAGAGTCTAGATAATTGTAAATAAATTACAGAAGGGGGGATGGTGACAGGGAGGTCAGTTGCAGATGATTCCAGAGGTGATGAAGGTCTGAATTAGGGCATGGCAAAAGAAGTGAAGGGGCTGGCATGAGATAAGCTTTTGAAAGAGAATGGACAGCAGTTCATGATTGGATACAGGGGTGAGAGATCAGAAGGAGTTGGGGACACAGCGCTGGTAGAAGTAGAAGGTATTATTACCCAGGTTGAGTGATAACACCAGGAACAGGTTGGAGGGGAGTCCCGGTACTTAAGCATGCACAGACTGGGGGAAGGTGTGTAGACAATGGATTAGCAGCGTGATTGTGAGACCTGGGCAAAGAGTGAACTTTTAGAAGGCTAAGAAACAACTGCCTCCTTTGACCAGCCCCAAGGAACATGGGTCCATTCTGGGTCCATGCATCTCATCACTTTTCAGAACAGCGATCAACGGTTTTATAGTATGGGCAGCAACAATCTCAGAAACTCTAAAAGTGAATACGATTGTGGTGTAGGTGGAAGCAAAGTGTCAAACTTTGCGTTTTGTTTGTTCTTCTTTCTCTAGTTGCTTTA
>NW_020183849.1:0-869 GCF_003031525.2 Neophocaena asiaeorientalis asiaeorientalis | reverse complement strand
AGTAGCCTCCACTCTCTGCAACTAGAGAAAGCCTGCACGCAATGACCAAGACCCAGTGCAGCCAAAAATAAATAAATAAATGACCTACCAATGGAAACAGATGGCTTCACAGCTCAGGTGATTATCCTGTACCATCCAGGCCAAATCAGTGCTGGCCATGCACTTGTGCAGGATTGTCAAATAGCTCATGTTGCTTGCAAGTTTGCTGGGCTGAAGAGGAAGGTTGACTGCTATTCTGTGAAGAAGCTGGAAGATGGTTCCCAATTCTGTAAAGCTGGTGATGCTGGCATGGTTCATTTGGTTGCTGGAAAGCCCATGTATTTTGAGAGCTTTTCTGACAATCCTCCTCAGGGTCATTTTGCTGTTTGTGACATGAGACAGATGTGTCTTGGGTGTCGTCAAAGCAGTGGATGACCCAGAACTTTCTAAGGCTAAGTGAATAATATCCCTAATACCTGACACCCCAGTTTTAATCAGTTGTTGAAGAACATTATCAGGACTGTTTGTTTCTGTTGGCCATTAAAGTTTAACAGTAAAAGACTGGTTAATGATAATGCATCATAAAACTTTCAGACAAAAAAGGAAAATATGTTGTGGACCACTTGTTTTTGTGTGCATATGGCAGTTTTAAGTTATAAGTTTTAAAAATCAGTAATTTTTAATAGAAACAATTTGACTAAAAATCTGTCACAGAATTTTGAGACCCATTAAAATAAAGTTTAATGAGAAACCTGTGTCCTCTTTTGGTCAAGACTGTAAATTCCTATAGTACTACTTAGGTAAAAGATTTAAGTAAGCATTTCCTAGCATCTATTTTTGGTGTTTTATAAGGAACCTAAATGCCCATTGACAGATGAATGGATAAAGAA
>NW_020183848.1:0-873 GCF_003031525.2 Neophocaena asiaeorientalis asiaeorientalis | reverse complement strand
CAAAAAAAAAAAAAAAAAAAAAATTGTACTCATCAAAATATTTGATTGTCAGAGTAAAACAGTGTTTTAGAATCCTGACTTTGAGTTCAGTAGTTTGTAACTTTTTATATTGTTGATATTAACCAAGTGAGCTTTGTCTGTTTTGTTCACTGTTTTGATTCTAAAATATGCCTGGCAGTTTCATAGGCATTAAATAAACATTTGTTGAATGCACGAATGAATTAATCGAACCTAATACATGAATATTTTTCTTGACTATTAGTAAAGATTTAAAAACTAAATGTATTCTTGTCTCTCTGAGGTTATTTTCTTGGCATTTGGTATATTTGAGCAGGTTCCCTCATTCTTGTGTACAGAAAAGAAAAAATAGATATGATCCATAGGGAAGAAAAGTACCAGAAGGAATATGTCATTCTGTGGCCACAAAGATATATATCAATTTTGCAGTCACTCAAAGAAGTGTTTTTTCAAATAAACACACATGCAGAGAAAAATTTTTATTTACAATTCAGGTGATGTACTCAGTCTTTACAATCACACTTGTCCCAAGTGTAAGTCTGATGGAGAATGCCTCATCAAGATTGGAGTTTGATTTCTGAGTCTGAATAGGGAGAAGAGATAGACAGACTTTGGAGACATTGACATTTATGAATGTGGAATGAGTATGTTGTTCATTGAATTGCCATCCCTTCTAGGGATACTCCTACCTGTTGCACAGTTGTTGACTGTTTCTTGGTGGCTTGGGATCAGAATGCCTGCGAGCCCTTTGGTGTCTCTAAAGGAATATTTCCTACGTTGCAGGTGGGAATTGGTGCTGAATTGATTTCAGTGGCCCCTGAACAAACTAAAACCCCTTGTGATGTGAGTGTGTCT
>NW_020183847.1:0-858 GCF_003031525.2 Neophocaena asiaeorientalis asiaeorientalis | reverse complement strand
TCAGCAACTTGGAGTCAGCTGTGTCTAGTTATAGTTGAAGTTGGAGTCAGCTGTGTCTAGTAAGACTGGATAGGACCAGAGACCCTCCTATTTGGCCTGAACGAGTGTCCGCCCAGTGACCTTTTGACATCAGAAGACCCAAAACTCCACCTTCAGAACATGCTAATCACCTCCATTTTTAAATGTGCAGAGGCCTGCAGCTTAATTACACCTGAGAAGATTACTGCACCTTTTACCAATCACCTTTCCCCACCCTCCCCAAACCCCAGAATGCCCTGCTGCTTTATTCTTTATCCCACAAACCTCCTAAGGTCCTTGCCCTCGAGGTGGAGACTTGTTCTCCCTTCTCATTTGGTTGCATTGGGAATAAATCCTCTCTGCTGTACACCTCAGCTTCTCAGCGGTTTGGCTTGCTGTGCATCAGGTAAAAGGAACGTGGTTTGCTAACAATTTTTTCTTTGTTTTTTGTTTGTGCCTGTATGTGTATGTTAATATAACTTTTTAATTTCTCTGGAATAAATGCCCCAAAGTACAATTTCTGGGTTATATGGTAAGTAAATGTTTAGTTTTGTAAAAAGACTGTTGTAGTCTTTTCAGTGTGGCTGTATCATTCTAGATGCCCACCTGCAATGTATGAGTAATCTAGTTCTCTCCATCCTTGTCAGCGTATAGTATTATCGGTATTGTGCATTTTAGTCATTCTGACAGAGAGAAGTGGTATCTCATTGTGGTTTTAATTTGCACTTCTCTGAAGGCTAATGATGTTGGACATGTTTTCATGATTATTGATGGGTCCTTTTAGGTGAAATACATTTTCATGCGGTACGTGGGCCTCTCACTGTTGTGGCCTCTCCCGTT
>NW_020183846.1:0-870 GCF_003031525.2 Neophocaena asiaeorientalis asiaeorientalis | reverse complement strand
GATAAGGAAGGGTCTCTTCAGGACTATCGTGATAGGCGTGAAGAGCATCGCAGCAGAGGAGACAGATGGGCGCACGTCTGAACACAGCAAAGATGAGTGCGGATTGGTAGCCAATGATCAGAGTGAGGGGCGTGGGATGGAAAATCACTGAGAGGAGACATCGAGGGCAGGGGGGTTCTTGTTGAGATTTGCTGACAGGATTCTTGCTAAAAGCAAGTAAAGGACGTATGCATCAAAGGTGGGAGATGAGGAGTTTGATCAGATATCAAACATGATAAGATCTAAACAGTGGGAAGGCTTCTCGCTGAACTGACTTGGACGAAGTTTTGCTGAGACTGGGCAAGACAGGCCGTCAAGGACAGGACACAAAGGGCGGAGGTTGAGGCCTATTGGAGAAGAGGGCTCAGAAGAGCCTGACTGAAACTTGACCGAAGAGTGAACCTTTTTCAACAGGACCCGCAGCGTATGGAGTTTTATTTGGGCTCAGTCACTTGCTGCCCGCACAGCTGAGCTGTTGTCTCCTGCCCTCCCGGAGGTCAGACTAATGCCCTAGTGTCCAGCTCCTCCAGAGGTCACATGTGATACCACGTGACCCAGAGGCCCCATCACATGTCACCCTGTTAGACTGTCCAGTGGCCAGAGGCCCAGGCAGACGAGGACACTCCTATCAGCCGGAATATTCTAGGGGCTCAGGGAGCACTTCCCAGTAGCCAAGGGCAAAGAGCATGTTGACTCCTCAGTACACACTAAGGTTCTCTGAATGAAGGTTTTTCTGCTCCAATCCCACTTCTCTGTGCTTCTCTGTGGATTTCCCACTCTGCCTACTCTTTGGAAGTGATTGTGTTGACCTGCCTCTGAGGCGTCTTTATC
>NW_020183845.1:0-860 GCF_003031525.2 Neophocaena asiaeorientalis asiaeorientalis | reverse complement strand
GCAGATTCTTAACCACTGTGCCACCAGGGAAGTCCCCTTAACCACATTTTAAAAGCATTAATTTTCTGCATGTGGGACTTGATCCAAAGCTAATCACAGATGCACTTGTTTGTATTGATAGTTTGCCTCACAAACTACTTGAGAAAAAATCTTGGTTAATAACAACAACGAAACAGATACAGCGATTATTTGTTTTATAAAATTATTTGTCATATTACAATATGATTCATTAGAGGTGCCTTTAGGTAGCAAGCTACCAAATGTTACACAGTGTGCATGCATCAACAATGTAGCTTTCTTTTTGGTAGAGCTGGTTTACCTGAATCAACCATATTGCTAAAGACTGAAATTATAAAGTCTGAATTAACTACATAGTTTAAAAGCAACATATATGTTACATAGGGAGAAGCATGGCCATATATGAAAAGCTGACCAAGGGTTAAGATTTTAGGGTCCTTTAACTTGAAATCAACCATGTAAGGGTTATGATTTCTCAGGAAATGAAGACCCAAGGAGAGCTTTTCTTTTAAATATCACAATAGAAAAAAGGATCAAGACTATGCCATCGAGTAAAAATTAATAATTACGTTCTTATTTATCTGGTCACTTCTAATAGTTTTGAGCTAAATGTTCTTTTGGTTTTCTTAAATTAGTATATAAGAGTTAATGAAAATAATTAGGCTTTTCCAACACTATGTTCAAATTTAAACTACCCAACATTACGTATGGAAATTCTGCCTCAGGCAATATTTTCTTCTCGTCTGGTATGTATAATCAAGGTGTGATATCTCATTGTAGTTACTGCTAAAATAGAAGGGGAAATGGGAATTCCCTGGCAGTCCAGTGGTTAGGACTCCATA
>NW_020183844.1:0-869 GCF_003031525.2 Neophocaena asiaeorientalis asiaeorientalis | reverse complement strand
ATATACTAATGATCTGCGTACTTATCACATAGGTGCGTTCTATTTCCCAGAATTCACCACGCTGCATGCTTATGATTTGTGCACTTTTTATATACATCAGTACAAACTTAACTGTATAAAAGAAATCTTTTAAAACATTCCTTTGTCCTACACTTCATGTTCCCAGGGCGGTAGCCTGAATGTGTGGATTGTTCCATTTATAGACAGTGGATTGTAATTCTCAGTGTTTGCTGTTCATGCCTCACAGTCTAGTAAAGGCAGAGAGGGTCTTCGCAGCTTCAGCAGCTTCCTTTGTTCTCAGGATCCTGGCTTAGTGAGACGCCATGGAGATGCCCACACTCCTTTTCAATTTTATCCTTTGTGAATGGATACCTTGTGTTTATATTACATAAAATTTTCTTTCACAAGAAAGGGGTGTTTCAGGAGTGTTTCTGATACAGCATAAGTCACCATGCTTTTCACACATCTTACACGTGTAAACCATACTTATTTCCAAGAGTGACTTTATACATGCAGTTCTGCAAGCATTAGAGTGCGTGATACAAGAGAAAGCCAGTTCGTTATCTGCATTTATGGTTTTGTCGAGAAGTAGTGTGTGATTCCAACTGAAAAATATATTAAGCCCTTTCAGAAAGTAGTGATCAGAGCAGGCACAGGTAGTTTCAAGGGAGAATTTGTTTAGGCAGAGAAACGGGCAGGTGAGGCCAGGGGAGGAAAAGGTCATTAACAAACAGGTTACCGCTTGTTGGTAAGGGACGTAACAGCTGGCTCACATCTGTGTGTCTGGCCTGGTGGGCAAAGAGGGCCTCTTGGAATTAACAAAACGGCTTCACCTTTTCCTTAGGGCAGGGCCTGATTCAGGAGGCAGG
>NW_020183843.1:0-870 GCF_003031525.2 Neophocaena asiaeorientalis asiaeorientalis | reverse complement strand
GGGGGGGAGGGGAATTCCAAACATAATTAAAGATACTGAATAATCCATCTTTCAAAAGTCTAAGAAACTGCTTTTCTTAGGCACAAGTAAACTGCCTCTCGTTCCTGTGGAAGCAAGGGGTCAGGTAACAGCAGGCGGCCCTAGAGAAACCCACTGGTATAAATTCAGGACATATTCAAGACTTAATTTGCAGAGAACTTAGACAATGTAACAGTAGTCTTCTTCTCTTGTATTCCTCCCCACTTCCTCAGAGCTCTTGCACAGCCGTAAGTTAGAGCTGTTTTCACAGAGAGGTGTGACTTGTCCCACATTTTACGGTGGGCAAAGAAGCTCTTACCTGGCTGCTTATTACAGAATTCTGTGGTTTCTCCGAATCCTCACAACATAAACAGGCATTTCATGACTTAAAAAGAGGGAAAACTTTTTATCGTGGGGGGAAAAATCCTAATAATCTTGTTTTTGAGAATGCCAAGAAGCAAAATGCAACATCTTATGCTCCCCAGCCTGACAGCTGTCGCAGATGACAGGTCTGTGAGGCCCTAAATTGAGTCAAGGCATAAAAGGTGACAAAGAACAAGAGGATGGAATTTCTCACACATCAGCAACTTCTGCTTAAAGGCAGGGTTAGTCTGAGAATAAAGCAAAGATTTTCCCGGTGGGGAGGTAGGGGTTACATTTATTAAATGAAGAACATATTTTAGGATTTTAAGTTTCTAAAGGAGAAGAGACGTATAAAGTTAAAACTGAAGTGGAAGCTAGGCCTAGAAGGTTGAAACAATCACTACAATGTCATTTGTATAGTCCCTGTGTGATACTGTAATACGTGACGGACAAAACATCATGACCAGCGCCTCTGCCACTACATGTGCA
>NW_020183842.1:0-867 GCF_003031525.2 Neophocaena asiaeorientalis asiaeorientalis | reverse complement strand
TTCCCCCCCTCATGTACTTCAAATCATCTCTAGATTACATATAATACCTAATACAATGTAAATGCTATGAAGATAGCTGTAAATACTATATATATAGTATTTATATAAATAGTTGTCAGTGAGCAGCAAATTCAAGTTTTGCTCTTTGGAACTCTATGGAATTAAAAAAATTTTTTTTCAGTCCATGGTTGGTGGAACTCCTGGATATGAAGGGCCTACTGTACATAAATATATTTCAATGAATTAGCAGAACCTTTGAGTGAGTGAAGAACCAATATACCATAATTTTCAAGTGCTCTTGGAATCCTTTTAGTCTTTGTCTCACCAAGCTTTGTAAGGGATACTTGGAGGTATGGTCGATACTTCGGAGTGTTTGCCCTGTTTGAGACCACTCAGCACCTTGGACGACCCTTCCTGTACTTGGGGATCTCCCCCATCACAAGACCTGCCACACCAAGATAGAAGCCAAGACCCTGCTTTCACAGCCTCTCTTGTCTGTGGGGTGCAGGCCTATGACTTAGCACCATAAACCAGAGGCATCTGCACATGACTTGTATTTGGAAGAGGAAATAAAAGGTAGCAGCACCAGATGGTGTCTACTTTTCTGTCTTTCAGATGCAGAGACCTAAGGTGCCAGTATCATGCCTGGGGGCAGTGGTGTAAGCTGTGGGGTCTGGGTGGAGCAGTGGTGGCAGAGGGGTTGTCTTTGCTGGAGGGCTCATTCCCGCAAGGTGATCTGGCCATTGTTCTCCTCTGGGGATCTTCCAAGTCCCTCCTGGAGATTCTGTGAGACATCTGATGTCCTTTAATAAGACAGAGTGGATGCTCATCTCTGCAACCAAGAACCTCAACTAACACAGGAGATTA
>NW_020183841.1:0-865 GCF_003031525.2 Neophocaena asiaeorientalis asiaeorientalis | reverse complement strand
GCACCTTTTTATTTATAAGAAGGTAACTTCAAAGAGGTTAAATAACCTGCTCAGAATCACGCAGCAAATCTAGAGAGGCTTAAAGGTAATGACAGGTTGGGAAAGGAGATACAAATTAAATTAATGATCTACCCATTGTATGAAAATTAAAATGATCAGAGTCTTGGCGTATATCCTGAATTAGATTTGTCTTGAGTGACCTTGAACAAGATTCTTAATTTCTCCAAGCCTCAGTTTCCTCACTTGAAAAAGGTGTATTTAAATTCTCTGGTCCCTAAATCCCCTCCAGGTGACAGATCATTTCTCTCAGTGCCGTGGTACTCTCCACCTGTCAGGCACCGCTAAGCATTGCCCAGGTGTGGAATACAGACAGGCACACAAGCATGGCTCTTACAGGAGGAGCTGTTGACCTCCATGAAAAGTAGGGCAATGTCTTCTCAGAATGAATGATGTTGATGGTGCATGACATGAGATGATGAGAGAGCTTCAGTTTTTGATCCAAGATCTGAAACGAGTCCCTTTTCATCAAAGAGAAGGATCAGAGAGTTTAGGGGAGGTGGTGCACATGAGTCTTTCTGCAGGTGGAGATGACAGAAAGCCGAGAAAGTGAGGTGACTATTTTATTGATAGAGGCAATTTTCATCAGTTTGAGGAGTGATGAAAGTAGCTAGTCATTCCATCCCCATTTAGCCCTTTCAGCTCTCACTTTATTGCAAAAGTTTTTTTTTTTTTTTTTTTCTGGGTCAAATGCCATTGCCGGGGACATCAATTATTTGATTCATCTTGACCTTTGGGCTGGAGATCTACTTGTAAGAAATTTTCACGGATAAACCACAAGGTCCTACTGTATAGCACAGGGAACTAT
>NW_020183840.1:0-866 GCF_003031525.2 Neophocaena asiaeorientalis asiaeorientalis | reverse complement strand
TTGTATATATATGCGTGTATGCATTTTAGTTCCTCTTATAAAATAAGCATTACTTAGGCACTAGTTATTTCTCCTTGACACTCAAGATCCATAAATGTCATTGTAAATGAGAGGTGCATGACTTTAATATTTCAGTTAAATCTCATAGGTCATGATATAGCCAAGAAATTTTGCAGTTAAAAGAGATACTCCCCTAGCATGAATGCAAAAAGAAAGGAACTCTATGCTTTAATGCAAGTGGAGGACTGGGAGGTGGAATAATGAGTCTTTTTCAGAAAAATGTGTTATTTAAATGTCTTTCCCACAGCTTAGAACCTTATTCATGCACTAAACACATAATGATGATTATTCAATATGACTAGATTTAAACATGCAAAAAACCTACTTAGATGTCTCATAATTCTCCATAAGCCACATGACTAAACAGCATTTAAATAGTGAGAAAACAATACTTCAGTCTTGCGAGCCTCACTAAAGAAATGAATAATAAATTTTCAGAGAGATATTCTTGGGTTGCTAATGCATACTGGTTTCATTAATTTACCAACAGACTTTGCTTTGTTAGTTGTTCTTACCTTGAAGAGATTATAGCATAGAAACAGAATGAGTGCAGAAAGAATTAGGAAACAGAAGTGCCAGGTATGTGTGCTTTTTGGTTTTGTTTGTTTTTTAACATAGCCAGCAATTTCAGGATCTCAACCACACATTGAGAGATGTTACAGGTTCTCTGTTCTTGAGAAATATCACCTTAATAAACAATCCAATTACACTTAGCATTTTCTCCTTCTTGTTTTGTTTTAAGTTGTTGCTTTAAATATTGCTGAGTGTGAGTGTGTGTGTGAGAGAGAGAGAGAGAAAGAGAGAGA
>NW_020183839.1:0-867 GCF_003031525.2 Neophocaena asiaeorientalis asiaeorientalis | reverse complement strand
AAGGTAAATATATCCAAAGAGCATGTACATTTGTTCTATAATCATTTTAAACAACGTTTTAAGTGAATTCTGTGTATATATATTAGAAAAGAAAATAAACAAATGTAGCTTGGAACAGATTTAAAAAAATTCTCATAGTACTGACCATAAAATGATCCAAATTATGTCACACTGATTAAATTTCTTAATTTCCTTGCTTTAAAAATACGTGTGCAAAGAAGTAATGGCAATGTGGTTTAGTCATCTTATTCACCATTTCTATCTTGCTGCACCATTTTGTTTTCCATGTTTGAGTTTGCAGTTCTCTAATTTATCACTGGGGTTTGCATTTTTTAATTGTATCTATTCTATAATTGGGTAAACTTATTTGTATTTCTTCTGGAACAGTCATACATTCAATTCACTTACATGCACACAAAAAAATGAAATGTCAAATATAGAGTAGCTTTCCCATAACCCTGCTCTATTAATGTCTTAAAAATCACTAAATGCTCTTATTCCAGATCCCGATGAGGTCAAGCTGGAGTGTCAGATCTGACCCCTGTGTGTTCTATAAGGGGTTTCTCAGCCCTGTCACATTCCAATAGTTTAAGTATAGATTTTCTGAAGTCATTTTGCCTTCTATAATGTGCTTAGATGGGATCAGTAAAACAAATGTGCCCTTCATTTCCCTGAATGGGGTTATTGTAGAGAAATAAGAAACCATAAATTAGGGTACAAAATTCCCTTTATCCCTAAAACACAAATAGTCATTTTGAGGGATGGAACATATTTACTTCAGTTTTTGTGATACGAAAAAGAATATAAGTTTTATATGTTCAAAGTAAAGTTGACATTAGTACAGAACAACTCATATATTCTAAGAAC
>NW_020183838.1:0-866 GCF_003031525.2 Neophocaena asiaeorientalis asiaeorientalis | reverse complement strand
AAAAAAACTTCTTCCCTCTCTGATTTGTGGCTGTGTGTTTTTAAGACTCAGGATATATATTTTCCTGTCCAATTGTTTTCCTATACTCCTTTCTGACTTTTGAAGAAATAGAGAAGCTTGAAAACATAGCCAGCCTACTTAGAAAATGTTCACAGCCATGTGGGTTCTGCAGAACAATCCAGAAAATCCAAAACATGAACCAAATTCTGTTTTTAGGAATGATCACCTCAAAAGGGAGTCCAAAAGCAAAATGGGCTTCAGAGTTCTAATTTAACATTTCCTATCATGATTGGTTCATGATGGGATTTGGAGGTGACAGTGGAAGGTATAGGGCAGTGAGAAAGGGGTACTCGATACAAGCTTTCTTTATCAGTTGAAAGATGACCACAGATCTATGGTATAATTTGCAGTGGGGCTAGGAAAGAAATGCCATCCATAATGCATTCATTTAAAGAACCTGCTAGCATACTCTCCAATTCAGGAGACAAGACATGACACTTACAGAACAGTTCAAGGAAATGATGGAGCGGTCGTGTTCTTAAGTGACAAAAAGGTGTAGTATAAATGACTAGAGCACTAGCCTCTGAGTTAAGAGCCCAGAGATCTAGACCCAGGATAGCCACCATCTTTTGTGGTCCAAGACCAGTCCCAGCTTCCCTCAGCCTGAGTGTCCTCCTCTGTCCAAAGAGAGATTTGAGTGTTAGAGAAATTCTGAGGATCCTTCCAATTCCAACGTTTGGACAGTAAATAAAGAGCTTGGGGATTCAGAGGAGAGAGCACTGGTATGGAGCCTAAGAAATGCCTTCTGAGGTGAGACTGAGGTCTATTTGCCTGCCATGGCCCCCTTGCTGGGGGAGTCCCTCCTG
>NW_020183837.1:0-842 GCF_003031525.2 Neophocaena asiaeorientalis asiaeorientalis | reverse complement strand
GGACTCTCAACCACTGCGCCACCAGGGAAGCCCAGAAAGGTTATATTTTATAGTGATATTTTTATATAATCCCATTAGCATCCTCCCAATTTTCTTTCAGATAGTGTCTATTGGTTGTCCCCTGTGGGCAGCAATAAAATTAACTCATAATTTCTTCTTTCCTTGTTCTCTTTCTCTTCTGTAGTTTCCAATTTAAGTAAATACCATTTTCTTTCTTAATGCTCATGTTTTTACTTGGTCATTTATACTTGGACGTTTTTACTTGGTCAAATATGTAACACTTATCTTCCACCTTTCTTTCAAACTTTGTTAGAGTTTTAGAGCTACAGTTAAAAATAGTGTTACAATCTTTTTGTTTGTTTTCAAGGCATCTTTTTGCTGCTTAACACTCCTCCAGTAATTTCATTATGAAGGGCTCATGGCTATCTAATTCCCTGAATTCTTTCATGTTCCTATAGCTTTAATACTTGAATTACATTTAGTTAGCTATGAAAACCTTGGCCCACATTCTCTTTCCTTAGGTATCTAAATGCTACTCTACTCTTGTCTAATGTTAACCTGATTTTCTTTCTCTCTTAATAGCTGCCTTTTTCCTCAACATCCAGAACATTTCTCTATCTTTCAAGCTTAACATTTTTCTAAAATAAGCCACAGAATTGACTGTTCATGAATGATTCTTCCAGGTAGTTCCTTTCAACGTGTAGATTTGAAATTTTTTTTTAATTACAGGAAACTTAATCAGATTTACAATTTTAAATATTAGTTCTATTTCATTGCCTTTTCTTCTCCAGAAACTGCAATTATATATATATATATACACACACACATATATATACATATAT
>NW_020183836.1:0-866 GCF_003031525.2 Neophocaena asiaeorientalis asiaeorientalis | reverse complement strand
ACTAACACAGCATTGTGAAGCAATTAGACTCCAATAAAGATGTATTAAAAAAAACAGTTCCCTGTTCCATGAGCATGTGTGAGTGAATATTTAGTTGATGATCATTCCACTAGGGCTCACTTTGAGTGATGGCTCCATGTGATATGGGTGTGATCTCAGCAGTGGGTTTATTTTGGTACACAGAGGAATGCAACTTTACCAGAGCCTATGGGAACAGAGAATTGATTTTCTGGCGTTGGAGAAAAAGCTGTGGAACGGGCACTTTAGTATAGATTATAGAGTCTATAGAATAGACTCCACCTTCTCATGTGGAGGCATATTTGGAAACTGACCACCAAAGATAAACTTATCCTATCTGGACTCTGCATATATTAAAAATTTACATGGGCATGTGAGTGTGAAAATTTTTGTGCAAGTGAAATAACATATATTGGTAATTGGCAGTGATTCTGTAGGACATCTGGGCTACCTCTAAAAATATAAAATTTTGAATATATAACTTAGTGCTAGCGGAAAGTATTTCCAAAAGGGCGGTAGTGATATGTGCTATTTCAAGGCAATTGTTAAACGTGAGATAAATAATTAACATTGTGTGCAAAGAAAACAAATAATTTGTTAGATATGTGGTAATAGTTACTGAAGATGTCCTGGAATGTCCAATTTTAAGTGAGATATATCAGAAGCCAGTGAGTTAGTCAAGAAAGTGTTTACAATTTGGATAGTCTAAATGTCAAGGCCAAAGTGCTGAGCGATAACATGAAGTCTAAATAAGGACAACGTTTTACAGTGGGACCAGCTTAAGAATGAGAACACTGCCTTCATGGGACCTGACATTGGTGCATGAGCCCCTGATGGAAAGCAGGTGT
>NW_020183835.1:0-863 GCF_003031525.2 Neophocaena asiaeorientalis asiaeorientalis | reverse complement strand
ACCACTGCGCCACCAGGGAAGCCCAGCAGATTCATTTTTGATAACCGTGATGTTCAAATTGTACACACCAAGAAAACTTTTCGTCAGGTCTGGAAAGCAAATCAGACAGTTTCTTAGTAAATAAGGAATCAAAACAAAATGAGGTGAATCACTTTGAGAGATGTCTCATTCAGATCCTGGTGAAAGCTGATAAATGATCCCTGCCCCACAGCAGAGTGTACCTCTTCAAAGACAGGAAGATTCATACCCTCTGGACTTTGCATCTCTGTTCCCTGAATAGTGCTGGGTAAAGATTGGCAATTCTCTTTCTGTAGGCTAATCTTCATGCAAACTTTTCTCTGAACAGTGTACTATACAATTAATTAGATCTTTGCTGACCAGATTACAGCCACTTCGTTTTGCCTCCTGAGATTACCTCCTCATCTTAATTAGGGCTTTAGAGTGTTTCTAAACTCCTCAGTTACACAGTCACAGACAGTGTTATGGATTGCTCTCACAACTCATTAAGTATGGATTTTACCAGTTTAATTCTTAGAAGCTGCCTATTTCAATACTGTTGCTGTGTATGTAAAGTTACTTCCGTAAAAAGAAACTTTAAATGCTTTCGATTCAATCCAGTAAGTATAAACTAGCGTAAGCACTATACTGTACCCTGGAAATAATTACTTCGGGAAAAAAGGAAATTCAAAGAGTTAGTTACAGTAAGGGTTGAAATCACAAGACTCAGTTTTTCAGTGATTTTCCTAACACTTAAATCTACCTGTGGTGATGGTTACACAAATCTGTAAATATACCAAAAACCATTGACTTGTACAAGTAAAACAAGTGAATTGTATGGTATGTAAATTATAACTCAATAAAAA
>NW_020183834.1:0-864 GCF_003031525.2 Neophocaena asiaeorientalis asiaeorientalis | reverse complement strand
GTCGAGTTCTCAATCCCCAGCCGGTGGGAGTTGAACATCTCCCTGACGTTAGGGAAAGTCTGCTGCTGGGCTGCGAACGTCTGGCCGGAGAGGTGGTTCAGGTCCCCGCTGTGATTCAGATACCAGGATGCCGCCTAGGCCGCGGCGCCGGCTGGGGCTGGGGAGCCGGCGGGGGCGGCGGCGCCTGCGGGTGGTGGTGGCCGTGATGCTGGTGGTGATGGCCGGCGGCGGCGACTGCGCCCTCCTGGCGGGCGGCGAGGTTGAGGGCGCTCAGGGGCGATGTGGGGCCTCTCGGGTGGCCCGAGACGGCCTCGTCCAGTGCGGGGGACGGGGGACGCCCATGTGCGCCGGCCGCTCGGCCCCGGTGTACAGGCTCCTGGCGCGCACGCTGCACTGGTAGCGCCCGGCGCCCGCAGCCTCCAGGCCCTGCGCGCACTGCCGGCAGTAGGCAGCGGGCGGCGCGGCGCGGCGGCGTAGGTCAGAGCCAGCGGCGGCACCACCAGGCCCGCGCTCCCGGCCTATATTCATAACTCTTATGCAGGGTTTCCTAACCTTGGCACTGTTGACATTTGAGGGCAGATAATTCTTTCTGGTGAGGATGTCCTGTGCATTGCAGAATGTTTAACAACATCCCTGGCCTCTACCAGTAGGTGTCCCCGCACTCCTAAGTTGTGTCACTCAAAAATGTCTCTAGACACTGTCCCTAGGGGGCCAGAATTGCTCCCACCCAGATGAAAACTGCTTTTCTGATTTTTGTTTTTGTTTTTGTTTTTGGTCGGGCCGTGCTGCTTGTGTTCCTGACCAGGGATCGAACCCGGGCCCATGGCAGTGAAAGCACAGGGTCCTAACCACTGGACCACCAGG
>NW_020183833.1:0-857 GCF_003031525.2 Neophocaena asiaeorientalis asiaeorientalis | reverse complement strand
TAGGCAGTACACTCTTTGACATCAGTCTTAGCAATACTTTTGGATCTGTCTCCTCAGGCAAGGGCAACAATAAACAAAGAGAACTACATCACTTGAACAGCAAAGGAAACCATCAACACAATGAGAAGGCAACCTATTGAATGGGATAAAATATGTGTAAATGATATATCTGATAGGGAGTTAATATCCAAATTACATAAAGAAATCACAAAATTAATATTTTTTAAAATCCATTTAAATAATGGTCAGAGGACCTCAATATACATTTCTACAAAGAAGACATACAGATGGCACTAGACACATGAAAAGATGCTCAATATCACAAGTTATGTAAATAAACTAATGTAAATGTAAATAAAAGCCACAATGAAATATCACCTCACACCTGTCAGAATGGCTACCATCAAAAACACAATAAATAACACATGTTGGTAAGGATGTGGAGAAAAATGCAACCCTCATGTACTGTTGGTGGGAATGTAAATTGTTTCCCCCAGTATGCAAAACACTATGGAGATTCCTCAAAATAAAATTGAAAATAGAACTACTGCATCATCCAGCAATTCTACTTCTGGGTATTTACCTGGAGAAATCAAAAAACACTAATTTGAAAAGACATACGCGCTTCTATGTTCACTGCAGCATTATTTAAGAAAACCAAGATATGGAAGCAAGCTAAATGTCCATTGATAGACAAATGCATAAAGAAGATTATACACACACACACACACTCAAAAAAGAATATTACTCAGTCACAAAAAAAAATAATGAAATCTTGTCATTTGAGACAACATGGATGGACCTGTACAGTATTACGTTAAGTGAAATAAGTCAGACAGAGAAAGACAAATACCATA
>NW_020183832.1:0-862 GCF_003031525.2 Neophocaena asiaeorientalis asiaeorientalis | reverse complement strand
ATGGCTGTGGCCTGTGGCCTGGCTCCCGGCTTCCCTGGGCTGGGGGACCTACTGGCAGTGTCCCCTGAGAACGAGCTGGTGGAGTCAACCCTGTGGAAGTGATCTGCTGTCTTTGGGGGTGAACTCAGGAAACTGTGGCTGGGTGCTTGTCCCCCATCTCCACTCCCATCAGGACCTTGGAGCCCTGGAATGTCCTGGGAAACTCTCTGATTGGAGAAGGACAGGGGAGGAGAGGAGAGAATGGGAGGGTCAGCCTGGAGGGTGGATTGGGGAGGCCTGTAACTGTGGGTGGGGGTGAGGTGGGGAGTCAGGTCACCCACAGGGCAGGAGGCAGCTGGCCTCACCACGCTGGCCCATCTGTCACACCTCTTGCCCTCTCTTTGACCTCAGCGTATCGACCAAGCACAGGGCAGACTGGGCAGGGAACAGGGCACCCAGTGTCCAAAGGCCCCTCCTTCCATGGTGAAGCAGGCACGTTCCAGGTCTGACTTTGGCCTTGACTGGGCCAGTCCTGCCTTGCTTGGGACATGAGTAGCTGAGAGCCCCACACAGGCCAGGCCTCCAGGAGGCCTGAGGGAGGCTTTTTGGATGGATGGATTGATGGATGATGGGTAGATGGATGGATGGGTGGATGGATGGGTGGACAGACAGATGGATGAGTGACTGACCAATCTGAGGTCCTGTCCGTTGGGGAAGGACCGCATGAGGCCTCCTGGGGGACATCTGTGCTCTGGGCTCCTCATTATTACCCCAGACCCAGGGCTCCCAGTGCAGTGATTGTGAGGGTCCCCATTTCTCCCCCTTCCCCATCCTTGGCCCAGTCCCTCCCCAAGAAGAGTCCTAGGTGTGGGGACAGCAGGGA
>NW_020183831.1:0-862 GCF_003031525.2 Neophocaena asiaeorientalis asiaeorientalis | reverse complement strand
AGTCAACCCATAACCCCCTGTTTTAATTTTTATTGGGCTGTATTAACTATTTTCTGTGGGATTGAAGGTCCAAGCGCTTCCATTTTGTAAAACCAATTGTGCCAAAGACTTTATCTTTCATTGAATCAGAGCATAGTTTTGGGTAATGGCCATTTGACTATGGGGGAATTTATGCAAGGCAACAGTTCTGATGGTTAGGGTGAGGCATATTTTTGTCCTTTATTTTGTGTTTGATAACTCTCTCCTAAAAGTATAATTGGTACCTTTTTAAGATTTAGTGAAAATCTCCAGGTATAACTGTATTCGTGTCCTAAGTCTGATGCTGATTAAGGCTATGAAGCTTTGCCAATTGGTACATATTGAGATGCTAAAGTTAATTCAGAACCTCTCTTGTAGAAGTACAAAAGCCAGTTAGCATAATTTAATCTTTTGTTGCATAAATTCTTTTAGTAAATTTTGGATTTCCAATTGGGTAAAACTATGAACCTCTATTTTAGTTTTTTGTCCCCCTCACCATCCAGTGTTTTGCTTTTTGAGTAGTTACTGGATACTTCCAGGGTCCTCTCTGTTCTGCTTAACCCCAAATTTGGTTTAGATATCAAGACAGGTTACGCCTTACATGCATTAAAGCACTAGTAACAGGATCACTACTCACATATTGAGGCTTTCTTGGGAGACCAGGGCAGCCTCCCCAAGTAGGTCTGAAAATGGCTTGAGTGAACAGGGAAAGGAAATTGACTTTGGGTCTTTATTATGCTTAGGAGATGGAGCTGGGGTGAGGGATTTTGCTTCCACTGGGTGGGGCTGGCATGGTTTGAACTTCTGGCTTGCATCAAAGGAGGGAATATATGTACCACATCTT
>NW_020183830.1:0-860 GCF_003031525.2 Neophocaena asiaeorientalis asiaeorientalis | reverse complement strand
GTGGAGTGACTCTCATAAAAGAGTGCACATCAAAATCACCAAGGTTACTTGTTAAAAGTGAAGATTCTTGGGCCCCATCCCCTAGAAAATTTGATTCAATAGGTCTGATTGAGACTTAATACCCTGTCGTTTAAGTAAACAGACCTGATTTAGATGGTAGAGAGCAACATTTTGAAAAATACTATCTTAACCCACAGATCTCTGGACAAGAACATCTATTGTTTTTCAAAACATGGCAGACTATCTACCTTGACTTCAACCCCACAAGATTACTTTCATGTTATATTGTAAAATAGCTTTAGTGCTGGCTAATACATAACACAACTTTTAAACACAGTAAGTCTGAGGAGAAGTTAAGGAATACCTAAAGGGCAGCACTCAAGAAAATGAGAACTGAAGAGGTAAATGAAGAACTGAAGCCAACATCCGTCTTGAAAGCCAGACCAGTGGGTTTTGTTCTCAGTTTTTACACCCTCAGGGAACACAAGACCCAGAGACAAAAACCAGGGCCTACCTAAGGTGGGAAATTTTTAAGAGACACCTCCTTTGTGCTAGGATCTAAAGAGGCTATACTGTCAGTGCAAGGGTGAATGAGAAGTAAACCTGTCCTCACCCAGAGTGACTATGAGAAAAATTGCTGACTCACACTGGCTCTGGATGGAGAGGAGGGAAAAAACTACCCTGAAATTCATAACCACATGGTAGTTCTCACATGGATTTTCAACCCAAACTCATACTACCTGTATAGTTTGAAAAATCTCAAACTTGGTCTTTTTAAAAATTAGGTCCTAGGGTCAATCCAACAAGAGGATCCAGTACTTGTAAATATTTATGCACCCAACACAGGAGCACCTAAATAT
>NW_020183829.1:0-857 GCF_003031525.2 Neophocaena asiaeorientalis asiaeorientalis | reverse complement strand
TATATATATATATATATATATATATACATACATATATATCTTTTCACAGATGAGGAAACTGAAAATAAAAAAGTTAAATGATTTGCCCAAGGTCATACAACTACTTGATGGTAGAGCCAAGATTCTTACCAGAAACTCTCACTCTTGATCCCATTTTCTTAATCACTGCACTAAAATATCCCTTATTAATCATGGGGGAGCTCTAGAAATAAAAGCATTCTGAGAACTTGACTAAAAATTATCTTCTGAAACTTCACTCCTATCTTTCTCCCTACCCTGAATCCCAGCAAAGGACCTCACTTCCTGTTCAACTCTACCTCCAAACCGAGAGATTATGGACAATTCACTACCCTCTTCTTTCTTAATGTTACTACGGAAGGTTATCCTTCCTTTTATTAAGGGCCAATCCCTTCACCTATATTCTGGATTCCTTCCCCTTTTGCTTTACCAGAAGACTTACGCTATCAGTTAACTTATTTCTTATATCTTCAATCAGCCCTTCTCTACTGGATTTTTCTTTTGGCTTTAAAACATGTTATAGTCTTTATGTTCAAACAAAGAGACAAGCAAGGCCCCCAGGATCCCTTAGCCTCCGCAGTTACTAAACAATCTCACTCATACCATTAAACACAAATTTCTTGAATTGTCTACATTTCTGTCTCCATTTCTTCACCTCAACCCACTCCAATCTGTCTTCTGCCTCACACAACTCTACTGAAATAGCTCTCGATAAGGTCACAATGACACCCATGTTGCTAAATCCACACTTCTTGGAACTTAACAACACTCACCTCAGATGATGGTCCTCTTTCTTTATATATATATATATATTTTTTAAATTGAAGTATAGTTGATTT
>NW_020183828.1:0-830 GCF_003031525.2 Neophocaena asiaeorientalis asiaeorientalis | reverse complement strand
TATATATATAATTATATTTCTTTATTCATCCATTGATGAGCACCATTTCGATTGCTTCCATATCGTGCCTATTGGAATAATGCCATAATGAATATAGGAGGGCAGATATCACTTCAAGATCCTGGTTTCAATGCCTTTATATATATACCCAGAAGTGGGAATGCTGGATTATATGGTAGTCCTATTTTATTTTTTTGAGGACTCTCTATACATTTTTCCATAGTGGTTCTTCCAACTTATATTCCCACCAACAGAGAACAGGGTTCCATTTTCTCCACACCACTTGTCAACAGTTGTTATTTATTTATTTATTTATTTTTGGTGACAGCCATTCTAACAGTTGTAAAGTTATAGCTCATTGTGGTTTTCATTTACATTTCTATGATGTTTGGTAATGTTGAGTAACTTTTCATGTGCCTGTTGGCCATCTGTATATCTTTTTGGAAGAATATCTAGCCAGTTCCTCTGCCCATTTTCAAATTGAATTTTTTTGAGTTGTATGAATTCATCACATATTTTGAATACTAACTTTTTATAAGATATGATTTGCAAAGGGTTTCTCCCATTATAAAGATTGCTTCTTCATTTTGTTGACTTTTTACTCTGCTATGCAGAAACTTTTTAGTTAGATTATAATTCTACTTATTGATTTTTGCTTATGTTGCTGGTGCTTTTGGTGTCAAAGGCAAAAATTGTTGCCAAGACTAATATCAAGGAGATTTTTTCTTAAGATTTCTTTATTTTTTCCTGATTTATTTATTTATCAAACATCTTTATTGGAGTATAACAACTTTCCAATGGTGTGTTAGTTTCTGCTTTATAACAAAGTG
>NW_020183827.1:0-860 GCF_003031525.2 Neophocaena asiaeorientalis asiaeorientalis | reverse complement strand
TCTTGATCATCAGCTGTGCTGAGAGGTCAGAGGGACCTGAGAATTTTTCCATAAAACTCAGGAGACATGGGACTGATCGGGAGGCTGGGTCAGTGCACTGGAGGATTCCTGTGTTGGGAGAACCTAAGCACGGTAGTCATTGTGTGAACAGACTGGAGGGGAAGTGTTGTGATAACAGGGAGGATTCCAACCACTGATTTGATAGGTGACATATCCAGGTGAAACTTGAATCTGGGATCCACACCTCAACACCAGCATATTTAGGAATTTGAGATTCAGAAACAGCCTGAGCTACGTTTGAATTCTAGCTCTGTCATTTTCTAGCTGCATGATCTTCTCACATAAGCAAAATTTCAGAACCTAGCTTATGTTACTTGTTAAAAGGTAACTAATCTATAAGTAACAGGGTTGTACTAAAGATAAATGAGCAAACGTAGGTAAATCTCAATCACAGGGTCTCAAAAGGAATGTTTTCTCTTTTCAGGATCTCAGGATCAAAGGGTTGTGATCCACCCCTGTTCCTGACACATTATCAGTATTTGTCTATGCAGTAGTTAATGATTAACATTGACTTAGGTAGCACTTGACAGTTGACACATACTTTGCTATAGAAAAATTATGAAATGAAGAATGTTTCTCCCCATGACATTTAGTAGGACAGCAGTCCCCCTACTATTTCACTAATGTATCTGAAGGTGTCGACTAAATTTCACCCCAAATTAAACTTCACTCTATATTTGATGAGCGTGTCTGCCCTGTGTGGGTTGTGGTACCCAACAGTGGGCTTATGATGTACGTACTCCTGCTGCTTTCCTGTGCAAGGGGTTTTTAGCCCTGATTTGTGTGACAAGACCTTCCAA
>NW_020183826.1:0-853 GCF_003031525.2 Neophocaena asiaeorientalis asiaeorientalis | reverse complement strand
CGTGTCCCCTGCATTGGCAGGCGGATTCTTAACCCCTGTGCAACCAGGGAAGCCCTGTGTCACACAATTTATAAATGCTTCTCATACCCCCCACCCTTCACCTGCAGAGAGTGAAGCTCAGAGAGGTAGAGTGACCTGTCCCAGGTCACACAGCTTGGCTGGCAACTTGATTTTGGCCCAGGGAGACCCGTACCAGACTTCTGACTTGCAGAACACTAACCGAATAAATCTGTCATGTTTTAAGCCAACGTGTTTGTGGTCATTTGTAACAGCGGCCACAGGAAACTCCTACAACACCCTGGACGTCCCCTATTGTTGTCAGGGTCCCAGCCACGTCTATCCTCCCTTTCCCACCCCGACCCAGCCCACGCGGGCCTCGCCTGTCTCTGCTCTGGGCTGCTGCACCCTCATCTCTGCTTCTGCTCACTTTCTTCCCAGGCCTGCCATTGTTAGTCACTTATCACGCCTCTGCATCTCACCTAGCGTCTAATTGGAATTTCCTCAAAGGCAGGAAACCTGATTTAGGCGTCTTTGTCTGTCCCATGGCACCCAGCGTGGTGTGGGCTCAGCCAGAGCACACGTGGCCTAACCATGTTTGCAGGGCCAGGGGTCTGCCCTCCCCCGCCTCGCTGCACTCCAGGCAGGCAGCCCAGTTCAGCCCGTCGGCTGAGCCTTTGTCCAAGCAGCTGCTGACTGTTTGTCCCCTCTCGATGCAAAGCTGTCTGTTCTCAGGGCTCAGCAAGGTGTGAGAATGTCACCTCTTCCGAGAAGTGCTCCCTGATTTCCTATCAGAGATCTCCCACGTGGCATGCCTTGCAACTGAAAATCGTTTCATTTATTGCTTAGCTTTTTT
>NW_020183825.1:0-858 GCF_003031525.2 Neophocaena asiaeorientalis asiaeorientalis | reverse complement strand
GGAAATTTGATATTGATATGTTATGATTATCTAATCCATACTCCATATTTAGCTTTCCTAATGGCTCTTTTAAAAGAGTTTTCTTCCTGCTCTGCCCATCCATAGTAGCATAATGTCAAAGGGAGACTGCATGATTTGACTTCTGAAGTGCACTCTAATCTGTAAGC
Source organism: Neophocaena asiaeorientalis asiaeorientalis (assembly GCF_003031525.2). Taxonomy (NCBI): domain Eukaryota; kingdom Metazoa; phylum Chordata; class Mammalia; order Artiodactyla; family Phocoenidae; genus Neophocaena; species Neophocaena asiaeorientalis. The sequence continues at coordinate 691 of NW_020183825.1, read as the reverse complement.
AATGACAACTTAAACACAATACATTCACTCTTGTCATATTCGTTAAATGAGGATGATAATAGTGTCCTTACTAAATAGGTCCTTACCGATAGATTAAATGAGAACATATTTGTGAAAACATTTGGTAATCTGTAAATTCTACACTGACCTAAGGTGGTATTATTTATTTTGGTAACTATAATAGAGAAGGCACAAAATTTGTAGTCGGTGGTCAAACAACACAGTCAATGGTACTAAATTCTCCATAGGATAGTGATAAGGATCAACTCATAATATTTGTGAAAGTATGGTTTAACTGATGCACTTACATATACAAACATCTTTATGGTAATTCTGTTGACTTGTCAATATACAAGCTTCAGTCAATTTTTGAGAAGAAACTATGTCATTTTCCTTTGTATGTCCTTCAGGGTGCTTTTCAGTGTATTGTACTGAGTAACTTTGTTGATGTTATTGATTACGTGTTCAAAATATTATGAGCTATAATAGTTGTGTACATTTAAATCTCATATTGACAAAATACTTTTTAAATGTTTCTAGACCTTAACTTATGGCATAGTTCAATACTCTCATTAATGTGTTGGGACACAAAATGGTTGGATGCATGTAGGTAGAGGGTCAGTGAATGAGTGGAGGACCTGGCTTCCTATCTGCTGTGTGGTCTTACAGAAGTCATTTTTTCCTTTCTTTA
>NW_020183824.1:0-856 GCF_003031525.2 Neophocaena asiaeorientalis asiaeorientalis | reverse complement strand
ACAACAGTGAGAGGCCCGCATACCACAAATAAATAAATAAAAATAAATTTAGGTATCTGGCTATAGTTTAGTAAGTCGTTGACCCTTACTTATTCTATGTATTCATTTGCATAGTTACATCTTCTGTGATCCTCCTAGCCTAAGCTAAGTAAAATACAACATGCAAGAGGTGGCAGAAATGTATGAAATCTATACTTTATCAAAATCTATTTTCATTTAACCAAAATCATTGTGAGAGGCCTTATTTGAGCTTATGATGTTGTTCCTATAAAGTCTTGGGTTTACCCTACCCTTTAGTGAATTTACCTTCCCCCCTTTTTAAATAAACTGAATGTTGTATCCCCCCAAAATTCATATGGTAAACCCCCAAGTCCCAATGTGACTGTATTTTGAGATAGATTCTGGGAGGAGTTAATAAAGGTTAAGTGAAATCAGAGTGGGGCCCTGATCTGACAGTATTAATGTCCTTATAAGAAGAGACACCGGAGAGCTCTCTTTCTCTCTCCACAAAGAGTTCTATGGATTAGATATAAGCCATATAGAAGACAGAATGCCTCTTGCCTGGGGTTATCTTAGATCCCACTTTAAAGGCCACAGACAGTAACCAACAGACCTCACTACAGAAAAATCTAGAGATACCACTAGATTCTCAGGGATTGGAGAATAAGCTAGCAACCAGCTTGAATAGATGTGAATGCTGTATGACAGGAACATCTCTCCTCTATCTCATTTCCCAATCAATGAGAAGTCAGTCATCTGCAACCAAAGAGGAGAGCTCGGGCCAGACACCAACCTTGTTGGCATCTTGATCTTCTCAGCCTCCAGAACTGTGAAAAAATAAATTTCTGTTATTTAA
>NW_020183823.1:0-856 GCF_003031525.2 Neophocaena asiaeorientalis asiaeorientalis | reverse complement strand
GGGAGAAATGTCAAGACAATGTCATTCTGATTTTTAAACTGGGGACATTGTCAGATTTAGAAAAGTAGAGACTCGTGTGTTTAACCTTGATCTCTGGCAGGATTTTTATGCATATTATTCAAAGAATGGAATGTTTGCGTGTAGAACTAAGACACACCAGGCGCAGACAGCAGTTTGCTATGAGCAAACCACATCAGATTCACTGAATTTCTTTCGTTGATAAGGTGCCATCAATCGGGGAACCTTGTTGGCAGAAGTGTATGAATAATTGCAAAGCATCTGTTTCGTTGTGTTTAAAAATTAAATGGCTATAGCTATGATTGTTGGATTAGGAACTGACTGAGTGTTGATAATGTTTTTCATGTGTTAAAAGATAAACTGAGGCATACGAAACATTTTAACAATTCATTTGAGCAAAACTCCATTCGAGTTGGGCAGCATCCAATCTAGCAGTCAGAAAGGAACTCCAAAGAGCTGTATAAAATGAGAGTTTTACAGGCAGAGTGGAATGGGAACAAGGAAGTTATACTTTGCAAAAAGAGCAGGTCGGTTACTGCAAAGTTACTTTCCTTTAGGGGACGGCAGGGGCGTCTCAGGCAGGTTACGTAACTACTGCTGATCAGCTGATTCCTGACTGACTGGTTTAAGATCCCATTTCCCGGAGAGCCGAAACTGTAATCAAGTTTGTCCTGGTTTGGCTACATGTGGCTTAGCGTGAGCGACTCCATTTTGGGCCTGCTGTCTTGTATGTAACACATTCTTTTCATTTTCCTCAGAAACTCGGTGATCACCCCTTACAACCTGTTACCGTGAAGAATTAGGTTGATGGATATAAGCTGGCTTGGGTGGTTTTCCT
>NW_020183822.1:0-848 GCF_003031525.2 Neophocaena asiaeorientalis asiaeorientalis | reverse complement strand
GGGTCTTAGTGTTGAGATGGAGATCTCTGGGAGAACTCTTGTTGATTGATATTATGTCAGGCCAGAAGGTCTCTGGTGGTCCAATGTCCCGAACTCAGATCTCCCACCTCAGAGTCTCATGCCTGACAACCAGCCAGAGCACCGAGACCCTGTCAGACACGCGGCTCACTCTGGGCTTCTATATCTATGATGTGGCTCTGGAGAGCATGGGCTAATTTTCCAGAAATTGTCCAAAGAGAAACACGAGGGCGCCAAGTGTCTTGCAAATGCAAAACCAGTGCGGCGGCTGCCCTGTCATCCAGGACAACCAGAAACCTCCCCAAGATGAGTGAGGTGAAACCGAAGACTAATTGCGAGCCACCATGCTCATGGAAAAGAACCTGAACAAGGCCCCTGTGGACCTGCATGCCCTGGATTCTGCCCCCCGCAGACCCCCACCACTGTGACTCCTGGGAGAGCCCCTTCCTGGTGGAGCAGGTTAAACTCATTCATAAGAGGGATGACCCTTGATCTCCTCCTTGGTTTTGTTGGTGCAGGTCCTCCACTAGCTTCCTCCTCTCACAGGCTGAGAGGGCGTACAGCCTGCACAGCTGAGCCAGCTGCAGCAGTCGCCACTGCCTTCCATTCATAGCAATTCTTTTTTAAAATTTTTATTTAGTCCACAAAATTATTTTTTTGTTTCATGTATTATGGTTTGGGACTTTTCTAAGAATCTTTGCCCCGACCCAAATCAAAATTTTATTTCCAAAATTTTGTTTATTTAATTAATTTTATTGGAGTATAGGTGCTTTACAATGTTCTGTTACATTCTGCTGTACAGCAAAGTGAATCAGTTATACATATACAGA
>NW_020183821.1:0-856 GCF_003031525.2 Neophocaena asiaeorientalis asiaeorientalis | reverse complement strand
ATGTTATGTATCAATTATATCTCCAAAAAAAGAGTACACTTAAAGCACAAAACAATCTAGTGTAGAGGGTATGGAGTGAAAGGCTTGGGTGTTCTTTGATAATCTTTAGTTTTATTACCCGTAAAATGGATCAATAATACTTCAATACTTCATATAGTTGCTGTGAGAACTGTTACGTGTGCCTATGAGATGCTAAGCATAAAAACTGATCATAATATGTATCCAGTGACACCTAGTTATTATGATTTACTTTGATAATTTTACATGTAGTTATGGAAATATATAAAGTAACAAGGGAACAATTACAAATGCATTTATTCACTGGTGCAAATATACTGTTATACAAATACCTATAATTGCCTAGGGAATATGGTATTGAAGTGTTTATAGTGGAGGAGATTAATAAGGCTGAATTATTTAGGGATAGGAATTGGAAACCAAGTCTTGGAAAATATTATTTATATAAATGAATAAAAGAGAATGCATTAAAAACCAACTGTTTTATAGCTTTACAATGAAGTATAACTAGGCAATAAAAGAGTACAGACTATGAATATATGGAACAATCTGGATGAAACTCTAGAGAATTTTGCTGAGTGATAAAGGACAATCCCTAAACGTCACATTCTGTATCATTCCATTAAACAGCATCTTTGAAATGGCAAACTTATAGAAATAAAACATATTAGTGGTTGTCAGGATATAAGTAGGTGGTGGAGGTAAGGAAGTTGAGAGATACAAAAAAGCAACATGAGGAATCCTTGTGGTGATGGAAATGTCCTTTATCTTAACCAGATCAGTGTCAATATCCTGGTTGTGATATTGCCCAATAGTTTTGCAAATTATCACTGCGGGG
>NW_020183820.1:0-856 GCF_003031525.2 Neophocaena asiaeorientalis asiaeorientalis | reverse complement strand
CAGAAGAAAATGGCATCAGTTTGAATGATCCACTCCCTGGTTATTCTTGCTTAATTTTGACAACTATATGCTTTCTCTTCGAGTTTAAAGAGTTGAAAGGTGCGGCTAATTCTAAAACACTTATTATAAATGCTTTTAAACAGTTATTCTTGATCCATTCTGAACTTTGAGGTTACTATCTTTCATGCTAGTAGCTTTCAGTAAATAAAACAAAAGCTGAGGGCTTACATCCCCAGTGCCACTAAATATTTTGTACTAAATAAACAAGTAGATATGACCAGTTAAGATTATAATTCTATTCCTTACCTCTAAGTCAAAACTGAGCTCAAATTTTCCACAAGTTGCTACTTTCCATTCAATAACAGATGCAGCAGCCTTATTGAATGTAAAGAATGGGAGTTGCACTTACTTTTAAGGGGCCTTTATTTAGGACTCTGGTATTACCTAAATTCTCTTTAAAAGTGCTTGCACGCTGCAGGGCCAGGGCTTGTCATATACCACTCCGATTCTCACTAAAAACAGGGTAACATTAAACAGACTGCAAAGAAAAACATTTTCAAAAAGAAGACATACATCGATAAGCAACACTAACGTTTACTTTTGAAAATAAAACATAAAATGTTAGTTTTCATAAAACCATACATGTTTCAGGAATATAAGGAGTTTGAGTATTACTGAATCAGTATGGACTGAAGATAGGCTACTCTGATACCAAATGAGGACTCCAGTTATTTTAACTTCCTAAAAATGTTAATACATGAAAAGACGTTACATCTAGAATACAAGAAGTATGGCAAACCGTGTATGCAAGTGCACTAGCTTAAAAATATAGAATCCTAACCACGCATAAAAGGGG
>NW_020183819.1:0-855 GCF_003031525.2 Neophocaena asiaeorientalis asiaeorientalis | reverse complement strand
CTACTGGATTTGTCACCTCTACCTTTTCTAACTCTTAATAACTGCCCTTTCTTCTATAAAATAATCCATATGGTTGCCTCCCTTTATTTTTCAGATACTTAAACACGCTTAATTTAAATCGACTGTCATATTGTCCTACTGATTCTTTTTTTTCATATTTTTATTTCAGCAAAGCCACTAATTGTGTTGTGATATAATCAAGATATTCACATCAAGTATGTCCTAGACTTTTTTTCAGCTCTTTATTGGTTTCCTACTGATTCTGTTCCCTTGCCTAGGACACCCGCACTCGTCAGCAGACGGCTGTCCGTAGCACTGTCATCACTACTAGGGGCACTGTGATGTCCATTCCTGTTCAAGGCTCTGCCCTCACACCCCCGGTCTCTCCTAGAAGGCTTCTCCCGGGGCTGTCCTGGGAGTCAGGCTGACCAGGGGAGACTGCTGCAGCTGCTCTGCCCCGTGCTGCCCACCGTCTCAGACTTAGCATCTGCTCACAGCTGTGGCCTCAGGGATGGTCCAATGGGACCCTCACACTCTCACGAGGGTGGACACCCGTGGCTGACAATCGTGGACTGAGTCTGTTTCATGCCACACAGGGGAGGTGGCTCAATGCTGACCACGGGCTTGGGGCAGTGAGCAGAGCTATCCCAGTGCCCGTCCAGAAACGCGGGGAAGTGGGGCCGCAGCTTCAACCTTCACCTGGAGCCCTGACCCCTCCCTGCCTGTGAGGACCTGGGTCCCTCTCTCTGTCCACACAGGTGGGAACCTCCTCCCTATGACCCCCTTGATGATCCCGGTCAGTGGGCGCCACTCAGCCTAGTTGCCTCTTCTTTGGTCTGGTTCCCTCTCCATTTG
>NW_020183818.1:0-854 GCF_003031525.2 Neophocaena asiaeorientalis asiaeorientalis | reverse complement strand
GGCTGTGTGTGAGTCTCACAGGCTCTTATTAAGTCAGTCCTCATGAGATGAGCCAGCAGTAGGTGCTCAATAAGTATTGCTAATGATTCCTTAAACAGACATTTCCTAAACGTCCACCCTGTGCTTGGGTCTTTGCATGGGGCCCCTGGAGGTCGGGTCCAGTGGGGAGGCCTGTAAGCAGAGAAACCCAACACAATTAGGAAGTGGGAGGAACCCTGCAGAAATCGAAGTTCCTAGACACCAGCCAGGGCCAGTCTGGCAGGCAGGCCTGCTATGCTACCCTGTACACAGAAACTTTCCCAAGCAGGGCTCGGGGTCAAAAACTGGCCAAGCCAAGGTGCAGGTGGGGAAACAACAGGAATTTCCCAAGAGCTTGAGGACCAGTGGTTGGGCTAAGAGTGAGGGCCTGAGGGTAGCTGCTTTCCGCGTGGTGACGGAATCTGTCGTCTTCTCTTTCGTCCTCTTCAGTGTGGGGCTGCCTTCCAGGAGGACGACGTCATCGTGCTCAATGGCACCAAGGAGGACGTGGAAACGCTGAAGAGAAGGATGGAGGGGAGGAGGCTGCGATCCAAGCTGGGAAAGGTACCGGAGTCCTAGGCTCAGTTCCTCACCTTCCCGAGTCTGGGCGCAGGTCAAGTCTGCAGGTTCTGCTCCAGAGCCCGTCACAAACCCGCCAGCTGTGCTGCTGGTGCTGGTTCGGGGTTCTCTGCGATCGAGGTGTTTTTTATGACCAGGCGGGCCTGGGCTCTAGAAGATTCCAGGCGGCCTCGCTGGGTCAAGCTCAGCGGTCTGCTCTGCGCTCGGCTGCCTCATCGGTGAAGGGGGGCGGGGGGTCGCGCCACCTGCGGGGGGCG
>NW_020183817.1:0-852 GCF_003031525.2 Neophocaena asiaeorientalis asiaeorientalis | reverse complement strand
TTTGACTATATGCTTACCTTTACCAGTGTGTTGTATATTTTAATATGTTTTCATGTTACTAATTAGGGTCCATTCATTTCACCTTGAAGAACTCCTTTCAGCATTTCTTGTAAGGCTGGTCTAGTGATGATGAACTCTCTTAGCTTTAGTTTGTTTGGGAAAGTCTTTATCTCACTGTTATTTCTGAAAGATAACTTTGCTGGTTAAGTATTATTGATTGGCATTTTTTTTCTTTCAGCACAATGAATGTACTCTTCCAATCTCCCTTGTTCTGTAAGGTTTTGACTGAAAAATCCACTGATAACCTTATGGAAGTTCCCTTGTATCTGAGGAATTTTTTCATCTTGCTTCTTTCAAAATTCTGTCTTTGTGTTTTGTTTTAGGTAATTTTATTATAATGTGTCTGGAGATGATCATATTGCACTAAAATTTCAGGTGGCCAATTAGCTTCATGATCTTGGATGTCTAAATCTATCCCCAGATTTGGGAAGTTCTCAGCCATTTATTCCATTAATTAAGCTTTCTGCCCCTTTCTACCTCTCTACTCCTTCTGGGACTCCAATAACACATAGGTTGTTTCTCTTGATGGTATTCCATAGTTCACACAGGCTTTCTTCATTCTTTATTTCTTTGCTATCCTCTGACAGGATAATTTCAAAGGTCCTGTTTTCTACATCACAAATTCGTTCTTCTGCTTGATCCAGTCTGTTGTTAATTACCTCTATTACAGTTTTCATCTTATTCATTGTAATCTTTAGCTCCAGAATTTTTGTTTGGTTCTTTTATTATGATTTCTATCTCTCTGTTAAACTTCTTTTTTTATTGGAGTATAGTTGCTTTACAATGTTGTGT
>NW_020183816.1:0-851 GCF_003031525.2 Neophocaena asiaeorientalis asiaeorientalis | reverse complement strand
TCTTAGTCTGATTGCCTCCTCAATATTGGCTTTGCCTGGCAAACTCCCTGGCAGTCCACTGGTTAGGGCTCTGTGCTTCCATTGCAGGGGGCATGGGTTCAATCCCTAGTCGGGGAACTGGGATCCTGTATGCTGTGCAGCACAGCCAAAAAACAAAAGGCTTTGCCTGGCATCTCATGGCCTTCTTTTAACTGTAATTAGTTTCCCTGAATGATCCACCTCTACTTCGTTCTTCAGCTTCAACTCATGTACGTGGTGTTCCATGTCCGTGCTGTGATACAGACAGGATAGTTAGCAAGTATTCATTGCTTTTTGGTCCTTGCACTGTAGGTGCAGTGTTTCAGTTCATCCTCACAGTGATTTTTGAGAGACTCTATTTGTACTGATATGTAGGTGAGGGGGCAGAACCTTGTGGAAGTTGAATGGCTTGCTGAAGGGCAGAAAACTAGCAAGGGGGTGTTGCTAGGATTTGTTTCTGGGCTGATTCTCCCCAGGTACCATGATATCAAACACAATACATTCTGTTGGTTTCTAAAATTTATAATTGACTACAGGTGTATAGGTTTATATTAATCATAAACCTTAGTGTAATGACACACTTTTATTTGTCAGTGCACTGTCGTATTTTTAAACTTTTTCCAATCATTTATTTTCTCTATAAAGATTATAGTGAACACCATCAGCCAATGCAAGAACAGGAGTATTACCAACCAATATCCTACCTCTATCTATACATTTCTTCTTTTTCCAGTCCTCTCTTTTCCTGAATCACTGTCTTGAACTTGCTCTCATAACTTCATTACTTTATATTGGGAGTGTTTTGTATTATAAATTGAATTTCTTTTGTAGAT
>NW_020183815.1:0-854 GCF_003031525.2 Neophocaena asiaeorientalis asiaeorientalis | reverse complement strand
CAATCCGGTTTAAGTCTGTGAGAAGAATAAAAACCTTGCATTAATCCAGTTCCTCTCTTAGAAGACTCACATCCATCGCTTTGTCTTAACTGAAATGTGGTCCCTCCTGGACGCATCACCTCCCTCACAGGCCCTCACGCAGGTGGGAGGCTTCATGTTATGGCCGTTTACGACTTTAGACTATTTCTCTCCATCTTCCCTGAAGGATGATCCTGGCTCCTTTGAAGCTCAGGCGATTCAGCTACCAAACCCCAGCGTTTTGTCTGTAAACCTGGTTCCTGGTCTTCCCTCAACTCCTGCCCCATCTCAGAACTTCAGCAGCCTTGTAGCTAAAGAGCCCACCCCTCACCTCTCCGTTTCTGCCCCCTTTCCTTTGGGTCCACTCAGCACACCCCCCGTCACACAATCACAAGACAGCCGCTGTCACCCTCAGAAAGTGCCCGGCCACCGACTGCTCAGCCTGAGCCTTCCAGCCCGAACCACCCCTTGGGGTTCATCCACGCCCTTTGACTTAATACTTCCACGGCTCACAGCTTCCTCCCACTGTGGTGTCCACTTCAGGGGACCTCAGCACGTGCCTGTCACCCAGCACAATGCTGGTCTCCTTTCCCTCCCATCTAGCTTGGGTTCCTCAGTATAATCTCCATTGCAAATGCCGTTAACGCCATTGTTGCTCTTCCCTATTGAATGCAACTGGAAAGCTCTATGTGGATTCCAAGTTGAATCCAGGTATCTGCCTTCTCCATTCCTGCACAGCTGGACGTTGCTAAAGAAAACCTGCACAACCAGGCTGGCTGATTTTATGCCAATGATTGAAATTATCTAGAAATTGCTTCCTTTCTCTTTCCCCAAGA
>NW_020183814.1:0-850 GCF_003031525.2 Neophocaena asiaeorientalis asiaeorientalis | reverse complement strand
AGCAATTTTCAAATATACAATACAGTATTGTTAACTATAGTCACATTACATACCTAGAACTTATTCATCTTATGACTGGGAAGTTTCTACCCATTGACAAAATTTACCCATTTCTCCCACTACCCAACCCCCTCCCTGGACAACCAACAATCTGTCCCCTGTTTCTATGAGTTCAACCTTTTAGATTCTACATATAAGTGAGATAATACAGTATTTGTCATTCTCTTTCTGACTTGTTTCACTTAGCATAATGCCCTCAATTTTCATGCATGTTGTTGCAGATGGCTTGCAGTGGATTTTGTTCTTTTTTATGTATGAATATTTCATTATTAATAATTAATATCCATTAGTCTACATTTTCTTTATCCATTATATGTGAATGGACACTTAGGTTATTTTCATGTCTTGGCTATTGTAAGTAATGCTGCAGTGAATATGAGGGTGCATATATCTCTTCAGGATAGTGATTTCATTTCCTTCAGATATATATACCCAGATGTGGAATTGCTGGATCATATGGCAGTTCTACTTGTAATTATTTGAGGAACCTCCATACTGTTTTCCAGAGTGGCTTTATCAGTTTGCATTTCCATCAGCAGTGTGCAAGGAGTCCCTTTTCTCCATATCCTAGCCAGCACTTGTTATGTCTTATCTTTTTGATAATAGCCATTCTAACAGATATAAGGTGATCTTATCATGATTTTTATTTGCATTTCCCTGATGATTAGTGATATTGAGTATATTTTCATGTACCTGTTCGCCATTTAAATATATTCTTTGGGAAAATATCTATTCAAGTGTTTGGCCCATTTTTTTTTTTCTTTTCTTTTTTTTTTTTTTTTTTTTTTTT
>NW_020183813.1:0-838 GCF_003031525.2 Neophocaena asiaeorientalis asiaeorientalis | reverse complement strand
AGGTGGACTCTCAACCACTGCACCACCAGGGAAGCCCCTCTATTGTATTTTTGAACGTTAGATTAGTTTTGGTTGAATGCCAGATTTATATGTAAAAAAAAATACATATGGATGATATTATCTTCCTCTAGAAAAGATTTAGGTTTGTTTCTGGCAAGAACAAGGCTTGTTTATGTCTGCTTTACCTTTATCTTAGGTTGTATCCATTAAAGGATCATAAGGGAAAGTATGGGATTTCTCCTGAGGCTCCTCTTTGTAACAGGACTGGACTCTAATTTTTGGTCTCCTAGCCCTGTGAGACTACTAAAAACTCTATGCAGCTATTCAGCCTCTGAGTTGCAGCTTTCTCCTTAGTTCAGCAGCCCTTCAGCACATTAAAAAAAATGTTTTTTTTTCAAATTTACAAATAACCTCAAGGACAGAAGCATTACCAAACGTTGTAATCACTACTTTAGACTTCCCTTTTTCTAGAGTCTTGGGCCTTCAAATTTCCATTGCTCTGATTGTTGTCTGTTGCTCTCAGAAATACTTTTTCTTTAACTTTGTACAGCCTTTCTATATGTCTTAGTGGGAGCATTCATGTGAAACCAGCAAATGTGTCATGGCCAGAAATAAACAAATCTGAAGCTAAATTATTAGCTTTTTGAAGGCAGATTATGTGACTAGTGTTTTGTGTCCCTAGTAGCACACAGTATATTTGGCAAAATATAGGCACTCAATAAATGCTGATTTTGAATGAATGAATGGATTGTCTGATTAAAATGGTGCAGAAATAAAGCAGTACTTTGTAGAATATTGTCCAAAGTCCACTAGAGAGATTGGCAAGATTTTTTTTTTT
>NW_020183812.1:0-851 GCF_003031525.2 Neophocaena asiaeorientalis asiaeorientalis | reverse complement strand
GAGTTTTGTATGTTCATTGGAGGAACTGTTAATACAGAAAGTCACACTCATTCAACAAATAACATTCATTGAGTACCTACAACGTCCCAGGCATTAAATATAACAAACACCAGTGTTTCCACCACTCATATTTGGATGCTGTTATATTTAGGTATATTTACTTTGTCTTTTTTTAAGGAATAAAAACATTACAGAAAAATTGAGGTTTCCTTGACCTTCACCCCATTTCCATTCCCCTCCCACTTCCCCAGGGTTACTCCTATCCTGAATATGATATGTAGTTTCTAGCCCATTTTTCTTTCACTACAGATTTATGTGATCTGTTTCCAGGAGCAACATGGAGCTTTCTGTGGACCAGTGCTCCAGGTGTAAGACTGAATTTCCATATCTCTTGGGATTGACAGCAAGCCTCAGACACTCACCTCCCCACACCTAGCTGAAACTTCAAAGTCTATCTTGAATCTATCTGCCTCAAATCCATCAGAACTCATCTCATCAATGTCCAACCCCACTTGTGTCAGTCACCACAAGAACCCCCATATCCCCGTGATACCCCTCAACTCCCACATTCTAACTTCCATAAGGCTGTGACCACATTCTCTCTTTAGCTCACTTCTCACACCCCTTCCCTACTCCTAAAACACAATGCAACCTCAATAATTCCTCCATATCGCCACCCTCTTCTCTGAATGTGCCTTTCATTGTCTTGCCTTAACAGAAACCAGGCTCTTCCCTGAGGACTCTGTGTCCCCTGAAGCCCACTCAAGAGAAGTAGATGATTTTTCTCTCCCATCACCATTGTACCACAGGGCCTGAAGCTCTGGTAAATGTCTTCCTTGCTTCTCACTGCT
>NW_020183811.1:0-849 GCF_003031525.2 Neophocaena asiaeorientalis asiaeorientalis | reverse complement strand
AGGGCTCGAACCTGTGTCCCCTGCATTGGCAGGTGGACTCTAAGCCACTGCACCACCTGGGAAGCCCTGCATAATTGTCTTATTGAAAGCTCATTATAGATATAATATTACAATATGACAACCTCTGTGACTATTGTAAACTGAACTGGCCAAACGCATGAATGAAAAAGTGTTTGATGATACTCAGACTCTGAATTATATGTGCTAACAGGATGAATCCAGGCTTAAACATTTTGCCAACACTTCGCTGTGTTCATTATTTCAAATCTCTGTGTCTATGAAACTATTTCCCATAACTCTTAAATGTGGCAAAATTTCTGTTTTAAAAATACATGGAAAAGGGAAATAAATTGAAAGCAATATGCTAAAATATTAATGGTGATAAGGCCATGGATGATTATTTTGTTTATAATTATAAATAAATACTATGAGCATTTGAGCACATTTTACTTTTTATAGCCAGAACACAGTATCCTCCATCAAAGAGCAAAGTCTTGGCACCTCCCCTGACTCCACTGGCACTGTTTCTTAATGGTCAGTAAGGTGGTAAAAGAGGCAAATGGATTATTTCACAGACATCACAGAACTGAGATGCAAACTATAAAAAGAAATAAATCAAGATTTGATATGCTAATAAAATTTTTCATAGCTTACATATCCTTTCACGTTAATTTTTATGTTAATGTTTTATATATTCAAAACAGTTGTGAGTTGGATGAAAATAACTACAAGATAGAAGGAATTAGTCACTGATTTTAAGGACTTGTATGTCTTAAGTTCTATGAGTTTGACAGATTCCTACAAACATCCTTGATTTTCTGTGTTTGTTTGTAAGGAAGTTAATCTGAT
>NW_020183810.1:0-840 GCF_003031525.2 Neophocaena asiaeorientalis asiaeorientalis | reverse complement strand
GGATTCTTAACCACTGTGCCACCAGGGAAGCCCCAATATTTACTTTAAAAAGATTTATGTACTACAGTACTATTTATTATACACATTTTAAAGCATTCACAAAAAACAACAGTTTAAAGGGTGAAGTAAAAAACCATCACTAGAAGTTCCAGAAGTTTCTTCTTTTGTTCTCTGGGTTATCATGGAGATAACTGTTCTTTCACATTTACTTGCCTTCTTTCCTTCAGCCTGCTCTCTAGGTTTGTATTCCTTGGTCCCAAGTCTCCTAAATCTTTCTGTGCACAGTCTCCCTTTAAGCTTCTCACAAGTGTTTCTTGCTTTCTTCCTCGATTTCTCTTGATAACACTACTTCTCAGATGGGTCTGAGAAGAAAAGGAGTCATTTTGGTTCTTGCTTCTCTACCATTTCAGACCACTGTTGTGTTAGAAATATTTAAGGAAAGATTCCTTGATAGAAATCTTCTCAATTCTTTGAGTTTTTTTCTTCAGCATTTGACTCACAGCTTTTCTCTTTTTCCCTTCTTACTTGCCATCTTCATGGACTTCAGCATGTACATCGATGACTTTACTAACACTTGGGCAACAGAGATGCACATCGTATTCTAAGTATCATATTCTTAGACCTTCATTTCTACTTTCTTTTAATTGCAGATATACCATAATTTATATGTATACAAATTCATTATCACTTGGAACGCTATCTTCAAGTTCTCAAACTCCTGAGTCCTCTTGGACCACAGTTTTACCCTCTTCACCTTCTCCATTTCCTGAATCCCACCTTTGTCTACCAGTCTATCAGCTTTTTTTCTGGGTCTACCTTTCTTCATACTCAGTCTGGAAC
>NW_020183809.1:0-850 GCF_003031525.2 Neophocaena asiaeorientalis asiaeorientalis | reverse complement strand
TTGTTTTTTTTTTTTTTTTTTTTTAATTAGAAAACTACATTTGTGTGGGGAAGTTAGGATAAAATATTTAAAATTTAAGGCCCAGAAAAAAATACCCGTTCATCTGAGAATATTCCTGACATCCATCACACAGAATGCACTTTTCTGGGTCTACAGCTTTAGGGCCAGTCTTATTCCTCTTCAAATCTCTGGTGTGAAAAATATGAACACCATATGTTCAGTAAATGCTTTTGGTTAAAAAAAAAGTATGAACTGAGATTCTGTTGGAGCAAAACACATTTATGTTTGTTACAAAAAGTTTCAAATAGATAGTTTAAACATGAAAACAAGTAACTATGTTTAACTACATCTTCAGAGATGTTTTAAATCCATAAAACTCACCTATTGTGAAAAGTTTATTTGCTATATTCTGATTATAGCAACTAACTTAAGATCTCTTTCAACTTTCTATATCTTACTGTATTATTTATACATATTTTTTACTGGTTTCCTCATCACTTTCTATATGTCTACATTTATAGTTATATAAATGAATAATGAGAGAGATTGGGGTGGGGAGAGAGAGGGAGGGAGAAAGAGAGCAAGTGTCTATTGTGCATAAAATTGTGCCTATGACTGCAGAATTCATCATGGCTGGAACTGATTCAATGACCAATATCTTAGAAATCTTGAAAATATTGAGATGTATACGTTTTCATTAATGTTATATTTCTGTCTTCAAAACATGCTTATGTGTAACCCAGTTTAAAAAAAAAACAAATTAGGCCTAATTACGGTGAAAAATGATAAAATGTGGGTTAGTATATTCCTTAGCTACATTCACTGTCAAGTATTCATAAAGAACTCAGTG
>NW_020183808.1:0-818 GCF_003031525.2 Neophocaena asiaeorientalis asiaeorientalis | reverse complement strand
GACTCTCAACCACTGCGCCACCAGGGAAGCCCTATGTTCTGCACTTTTAAGGTACTAACTCATAATCTTAAAAGACACACTTAAGATGCATTATATTAGTCAGTAGACAAGATAATGATACTGGATCAGGATGGGAAGGATAGAAATGGTTTTAAAAAAAATCCTACATTAAAGGAAAGAGTATTGGTTTAAACAAAATAGAAAATATACATAATATCCCCCATCAGTGAGGATTCCCAGCTTTGTCTTAACTTCCTTCCGAATTGTAATACTATTTTCTAGGCGACAATGGTGGACTAACTAATGTGTATTCTAGTTTAGTTTTGTTTACCATGCTTAGTTAAAAGGAAGTGTACAACCCAATAAAGATATATTTGTATCCTTTATTCAACTGATTTTGCCCTTTCCATTTTATTTCCACTTTACTTTGCCTGGTAATCTTGGTTAATGGGTGGAAACTTTGCCTTTATGAATCAAAAGCTATCTCAAGTATTGGGTTGTAGGTTCTTTGTTTATTTGTTTGCCATTTCTACCCTATCCCACTCTGATCCAGCTACCATCATCTAGTTTCCTGACCAACATAATTAATTCTTTTTTTTTTAGCTTCTCAATTTATTATATACGTTTCTCTATTGAACAAATTGATTTGATCTAATGTAATATTCTTTGTTAGAGCTCCAGAAACACAGTCCCAGAGTGTAGTATTTCACATAAGGTAGTCATACATCTATTTTCAAGTAAAATAGTTTAGACAGGCACTGGTATATACACAACACACACACACAGACACACACAAACCCACATACATGCACATCAGA
>NW_020183807.1:0-848 GCF_003031525.2 Neophocaena asiaeorientalis asiaeorientalis | reverse complement strand
AGAATCTTTAGTTCCTCCCTGAAGGACATAGATAACAGTGTTTGATACACATTCCTGAGTTGTTTTACAGATACTAGAACTCCCACCAAATGGAAGAAGTTAACTACTTGATGATCATGAGCATGTGGTCCCCAGATTGGCTGAAGCCTGAGGATTGACGATCTTAACCCTCGTGACATCACACACTTACCTCACAATCAGCCAATCAGAGAACTGTGCACAACCTGATCACATACTGTGCCACCATCTTCTCTCACCCTTGTTCTTAAATACTATTCCTTGAAACCCATTGGGGAATCCAATATTTTAAGCGCTACCTGCCTATTCTTGCTTGGTACCTTACAATAAACACTGTACTCTCCTTCACCACAACCTGCTGTCAGTAGATTGCCTTTGTTGCACATAGACGAGTAGACCCAGGTTTTGTTTGTCAAAAAGAATGCTCAGCCCAGCAGGCTAGGACTTCTAGTGAGGTTTGGCCTTTGAGAGAAGAAGGACCCAGAACCCACACCTGCTTGATCTCATGGGTAAGCAGTAAGACAGGGTCCAGGTGAACTACAGATGCCACTGGTTGATACGTTCCAGATTAAGAGAGGAGACTGAGCAGTCCACTGTGATCAGGGCTTGGCCAAAGAGGAGAAACCAGTTACACCTAGGATATCAATAAAGTCATCTTGCGGGTGGGAGAACTCTGAGCTGGGCCTTGCAGTATGAATAGGAATGTTCTGGTGAAACAAAGCAGGTAGTGACAAAGGCATTCCAGATGAAGGAAAAGCTTATGCAAAGGGATAGGGAATCCTGAAAGTTTGAGTGTAGTTGTGGGACAGGGAGAGGAGGCTGGAGAGGTG
>NW_020183806.1:0-847 GCF_003031525.2 Neophocaena asiaeorientalis asiaeorientalis | reverse complement strand
TTTTTTTGTACAACTCAAACTAATGAGTGGGATATTCAAACCTTAAGTATTTTAAGTTACTGGGCACTGGGCTTTCATTATTAAACATTTAATTACAATTTTATCACCAATTCAGCAAAGAAGCGATACAGAAGGAGACGATGTGAAAGCACCTTGCTTCTTACTCCTAAGGCCCTGGCTGTCTGTATATTCTGGAAACATACTTCTGAAGAGTCTCGTGCCTGGCCAAGGATCTCGATTTCCTTCCAAGTTGTTGCTGTAATTTATGGATTAAAAACTTTCCTCCTGCAGGACGTTGTTCGATGCTCTTTGTACAAGTGCTCTGTCTTGTTTATCATGCGAGACTAATGATGCCTGGCATGTTTACTCACTGGGAGAAACGGGGCTGGACCGTGAAGGGACAAAGGTAGCGAGACGCAGAGGCCCGTCTGACTCACTGCTGTTGCCACTCTCTGACTGTTCTCTTCCTTACCCCTGCTCCAAAATAACCCCAACAATTTATATCGGGATATAGAGGCTGGAGATGCACCGTGTCGTTCCCAGGTAACTTTCCACCCTTATCTTTGTCATTTTTAAAACTCTGCATTGACGGGTGAAAAGATTTCATCTCTGTGTCTGTGGTTTTGATGCTAATGAACTGACCCTCAGAGGCTTATACGATAAGAGCAGAGCAAAGCTTTTCACCCCCATGTGCGCTGCACAGACTTTAACGAGCATCCACAGCACTGGGGATCTTGCTAAAATGCTGATTCTGATTCAGTGGGACTGAGATGGGGCCTGACATTCTGCATTTTTTTTTAAAATAAATTTTTATTTTTATTTTTGGCTGCATTGGGTCTTTGTTGCT
>NW_020183805.1:0-843 GCF_003031525.2 Neophocaena asiaeorientalis asiaeorientalis | reverse complement strand
CATGTATACACTGATGTGTATAAAATCGATGACTAATAAGACAAAAAAATTTAAATTGATGCTTATAATAACATAAATAAACGAACGAATAAATAAATGTTGAAGAACATACTTCCAATAAGAAGAATTTCAAATAATGTATGTAGATACTGTGCCCTACAGGAGGTGTAGTTTAACACTCCACTCTTTAAGTGTGGTCTTGTGCATACTGACTTCCTTCCAGAGAACAGAGTATGCAAAAGGGGGTCGAGGATAGGGAAGGGTCACTGCAGTGGAGAATCCTGAAAATACTACTTTATCCTGGTGGTCACATTTAACATTATCAGTCATAAATGATGCTGATGGTATATAACCTTGATATGATATGATGAAAATAGCACTTTACCTCTGTGGTTTTCTTTGCCCAAACCCACAACCCCAGTTATGAGAAAAATATTGGATAAATCCCAATTGAAGGATATACTACAAAATAACTGACCAGTACTCCTCAAAACCGTCAAGATCATTAGAAACTTGGAAAATCTGAGAAACTGTCACTCTCAGTTGGAATCTATGGAAATGAAGATGACTAAATGTAATTTGATATCTTGGGTGGCATCCTTGACCAGAAGGAAGATGTTAGGTAAAAGCTAAGGGAATATGAGTAAAATAATAATAATAATATCAATATTGATTAACTTTAGCAAATGTACCACATAACATAAAATGATAATGAGGGAAGCTGGGTATGGAGTAAAGAGTAACTCTCTGTACTATCTTTGCAGTATTTCTGAAAATTTTAAAGTTTTCTGAAAAAGAAAGATCATTTATTATTGAAGTATAGTTGATTTACAATGTTGTGTT
>NW_020183804.1:0-848 GCF_003031525.2 Neophocaena asiaeorientalis asiaeorientalis | reverse complement strand
TTTTTTTTTTTTTTTTTTGCTTTGCTTTGAAGAGGAATTAAACAACTACTCTCAAAATTTTCTATTGCTGTCATAGAGCAAAACATACAACACAGACGTGCCAAATGATACAAATGTTAAACAGGGTTTTAGCTAATGTATAAAATCCAAGGTGTTCTCCAAGCTGCTTAAACTGCATCCAAATCTAATTTATAGGCAGATGGATTCCTGATGATGTGACTTAGTTCGAGTAATGAAATTAACATAAGATCCAAAGGGAGTTCGGTGTATTGTTCTCATTAATTATGAAAGTATGATTAAGTGATTTACACTACAATACTGCCATCATTTAGGCATTCAATGGAACCTTATAGTTCAAGAAAATCACAGATATTTCATTTAAGAAAACCGTGTTTGTTTTATTTTAATAAATTCTTTATCAAGTTACTAGAATACCACGGATGCTACTCAGGCCCTAGTAAAACACAAAATTCTTTCTTAGTAAGACTGAAAGCAGTATGCACATGACAAAACAATTGGTGACCCCAACTCATACATTTCTACCCAAAATAGTTCCCCTCAGACAAAACAGTAAAGTAAGGAGAGCCTTTTCTTATATGTATCCCTAACCAAAAGAGCAAAAAGACAAGGAAAATGTAATTTCCCACCAAAACAGGTGATTGAGTTTCTCAGTAACAGATGGATCCTCTAAAGGCTGGTAACATTCTCCACATGGCAACATCATCTCACAGTTTTATGATGGGGACATGATAGTCAAATGTCAATTCAAAATCCGGAAAACACCAACACTTACTGAGTGCTAGTATCTATGATGGCAGTCCTAATAACCAGAATATCATTATTATTTT
>NW_020183803.1:0-846 GCF_003031525.2 Neophocaena asiaeorientalis asiaeorientalis | reverse complement strand
ATGATTTCTTGGATACAACACCAAAGGCACATACAACAAAAGAAAAAATGGACAAATTGGGCTTCACCAAAATCAAGAACTTTTATGAATCAAAGGATACCATCAAGAAAGTGAAAAAACAACCTACAGAATGGGAGAATATATTTGCAAATAGTATATCTGACAAGAGATTAATATCTAGAATATATAAAGAATTCCTAAAACTCAACAAAAACAATCTGATTCAAATATGGCAAAGGACTTAAACAGACATTCATATATCAAAGAACATATACGAATGGCCAAAAGCACATGGAAAGATGCTCCATACCACTAACCATTAGGGAAATACAAGTCAAAGCCACAATGAGATACCACTCCACACCCATTAGGCTGGCTACTATAAACAAAAAAACAAGCAAGTGTTGGCAAAGATGTGGAGAAACGGGAACTCATGTGCACTGTCGGTAGGAATGTAAAATGGTAGAGCTTTTATGGGAAATAGTATGGCAGTTCCTCAAAAACATTAAAAACAGATTTACCATACAATCCAGCAATTCCATTTCTGGGTAAATACCCAAAAGAACTGAAAGCAGGGTTTTGAACAGATATTTGTACACTCATATTCAGAGCAGCATTATTCACAACAGCTAAAATGTGGAAGCAGCCCGAGTACCCATCAACAGATGAATGGATAAGCAAAATATGGTATATAAATACAACTGAATATTATTCAGCTTTAAAAAGGCAGGGAATTCTGACATGTGCTGCAACATGGATGAACCTTGAGAACATTATATTAAGTGAAATAAGCCAGTCATAAAAAAAGAAATACCGTATAATTTTACTTACTGTTTAACAGGTATA
>NW_020183802.1:0-847 GCF_003031525.2 Neophocaena asiaeorientalis asiaeorientalis | reverse complement strand
GTCTGCTCCTGCCTCCCTCCCGGGGCCAGCTTCTCCCTGAGGTCAGCCTTTGACACCAGCTTTCCCAGCCCTGCTTTCCCTCGAAGCTGCTCCCACAAGCTGCCCCTATTTCCTTTCCCTAACTTGTCGGCTCCTGGATAATAAGGACCATATATCATTCACTACCCTACCCCGGAGGCCAGCAACGGAGCCTGGCACGTGATAGGAACCCAAACATATTTTTGGAAGAAATGAATGAATGACAGGATACAACCATTCACAAAGTTAATGAGTCAAACGGATAATGTAGCAAACTCTTACATCGTGTTCCATCGGCCAGGCGTATTCTAAAGACTTTCCCTAAGCTTAGCATTTTCCTGGAAGAGCATTTCTTGTTTTTCTTTAAAACCCAAAATTTCTAAAGGGGGAGGGGGCACACTTCTTCTTTGGGTGCTGTTATCTCTCTGCTCCTTTTATCTGCTATTACTATCTTCTTTAGAGTTCTCTTCACGTCTTACTAGCCAATCCCTTGTTATTCCAATCCTCTGTTAAAGTTAACAATTCTGTATGTTAAACTTTCCGAATCAAATTACTAAGTTGTTTCCATCTCCTGATTGGCCTTAACTGATACAAAGATCAGTGTTGTGATGGAAATATTATCAGTACCCAAATACTGTCCCCACCAGCCTGCAGCACCGTTAAACCGTTCCTTAAGGTTTAGTCATTTTTAGAAGAGTGGGGGTATTCAGAGTAGAGTTCCTTGTTAAAAATGCAAATATTTATAGGGCGATAACAGATAAAACAATTTCTTCTGGATGATTTGTTGCAGCTTGGCTGATGTGAGTGCATTGAAGAGCTTTGAACTACT
>NW_020183801.1:0-844 GCF_003031525.2 Neophocaena asiaeorientalis asiaeorientalis | reverse complement strand
TCTCCACCCTCTGTCTTAATGGAAATGCACCTCTCCTGAGGGAACTGTCACTGTCACACAGCCAGCCCTGTTCCACGGGAACTGTCACTGTCACACAGCCAGCCCTGTTCCACTGACCTCACCATCAACAGGCACAGTCGGCATCCTCCTTGCTTGTGAACCATTACCACTCAGTCACACTTGGGAAAGACCCTGTTCCTTCGTGCCTTAAGTTAGCAGGCACCCCTACTTAGCTCCAGGCTACTTCCTATTAAGCCACAGGCACAGCTCTCTCTACATCCGGGTTCTGAACCCATAACATGGCTCTTCTCCCAACCTTTAACACCACCTCCTCTCTTCCTTCATCGAAGCAGATAACCTGTCTCATCTTGTTCCCCAAAACGCCACCTGTATACCTCCCTGCATCAGCAAACCATCCCTGCCTTCCTTCACAGGGTCAGAAATTAATCCCTTACAACGGTCTGGATCCCCCTTCCTGCCCCCTTCCCCTGAACCGAGCTCCATCAGCTGTCCTCCCTCTTTCACATACCCTCACATTTACCTCCTTCTCCTCGGCATTTAGATGTGCTCAAGTACCCCCTCCCCCCGCCCAGGCGATTTCAGAAATAAAGCAAAGGTCCAAAACACTCAATTAGCAATTTTTAATTTTTTAAATTCTAAATTATAAAATGATGGTCTTTGCGAAAAATCAAAAACAGAAGGAAGATTTCCCTCCACTCAAAGGTCACCAATACCAGTATCAATTACATTTTCCCAGAATGTTATTATTGCAGCAATGAGCTGCCCTGATGTTTGCCACCACCTTTGTCTTAAGTCCTTTTTTTTTTTTTTTTTTTGCGGTATG
>NW_020183800.1:0-844 GCF_003031525.2 Neophocaena asiaeorientalis asiaeorientalis | reverse complement strand
TCACCATCATCGTCATCATCACCATCATCGTCATAACCATCACCATCATCATCGTCATAACCGTCACCATCATCACCATCACCACAATCACCATCATCATCAGCATGGTCATGCCTAGAAACAGGTATCTCACAGAAGGGGGATTCCAAACACACCACGCTGGAGAATCATGGTGCTCCTGAGTACCATCAGGACATTTTCTGGAATATTCCCAAGTAGGAAATGCACAAGTATATTCAGTTGTTGAGTTAGTGTGGATGGGGCACAGTTTTCAGGCAACATTAGTATCTATTCTCTAAAAGACTTTCATTAGAACAGCTCCTTCTGCATCTGACCCGACCAAGACTGACTTGGGGTATTTCTCCATGGGATGCAGTGCCTGTAGGACTTTATGTTAGACTCTAACTTCCCAGATGGAGGCTGCTGGGGAGGAGTGGTGTACAGTGCCTTAGAAGATCTTGCCATTTGTGAACAGAGAAGCATTTATCTGCATGGATTAAAGGGTTTGAGTTACTAGACTGATGAAAGGGAGAGATGGGAGGCAGCAGAAGGGAGAGAGAATGTATTTTTATGATGAACAGGCACCTAGTATATATTATTGCAGTTACTTTTAATGCAGTTGCACAGTGCCATTTTAGCATTAGATAAAAGGAATTATGGGATTACAAGGAAAGAAGATTCTAAGAAGTGGTGATCTTCTGAAGAACTACATCTGGAACCCAGACATGCTGCTAGCGGGGCATCTTCCATTTTCCATCCTCAGGTGGTTACGAGTTTACGTAGTGAGAGTTTCACTAAGTCCAATAGCTACCCTGGAAATACATTCACTTTTTTGGTGCTAATG
>NW_020183799.1:0-845 GCF_003031525.2 Neophocaena asiaeorientalis asiaeorientalis | reverse complement strand
GTGTGTGTGGGCTGTACAATCATGTATTAGTTAAATGGAAAATAATGGTTCACTGAATTATAGAGATCACTCAAATGTTGACTTATTTCATTATACAATACCAAAAAATCCTATTTGTCAGTATTATGACCCATCCCATCAGAAAAGTCTTCTGTGTTTTGGGAAGCTGTCATGCTCATGGTGGTGGATACTTGAAAACTCAAACTTTACAATTGACAAATACTATCAGCTGTTGCCTTGAAAAAACAAACACACTTCATCAATTTTCTGGAAAGTTTTTGCCAAATACCCAAGACTGAATAATCGAAGTTTGTATTTCAGTCATTTTTTCTCAAGTAAAAATGACAATCAATGAAAATGTGGTTAGTTTAGCTTGCAACTCAAATGATTGCACTTTTTTTTCCTTGGGAAAACCATATGCAATATACAAAAGTACTTTAGGCATACCTCTCATTTCATCAAACAGAATACTATAATGTTATGGACTTGAAAGTAATGATTTTATAAAATTAATAATCTTCACTGCTTCATCAAAGATAATTCTTAAGTAAAACTGACATTTCTTTGTTTTTGTTGTGAATATATGTTTAGTAAAGAATCCAATGATTACCAGTCCACTTTGGTACCACTGCCTTGTTTTATTCTAAGGCACCAACAGTTTTACCCACCATTGCTTTTGCACCATCAGTGCAAAGGTAAACATGGTAAGAAAGACAAATAATATCTTGTTATTATGAAAACACTTTTGATCTTGAAGACATTTTGAGTACTGCTAGTTTATAACCAACACAAAAGCTGTTATTATTCCTTTTTCTCAGATGAGGAAGCTGTACTTCAGAGAACTT
>NW_020183798.1:0-842 GCF_003031525.2 Neophocaena asiaeorientalis asiaeorientalis | reverse complement strand
TTTTTTTTTTTAAGGTTTCATTATAGGATTTTGTTATTGTAATGTAATGAGAGTTCTGAACTCCAAATCAAGATACTTGGGATCTAAGTGAATAGGCTTGAGGATCAAATCAACCTAGGTTCAAATCCTTGATTCACTTCTTACTAACTATAAATTCTCCTGAAATAATATTGAATTACCAAACCACATGAGGGCACCCCTCATGATATTTCTTAAATAAAGGAATTAAAAAGACCTTAGTCATGTCATTCTTTCTTTTTCTCCCACTATAGTGGTTGTTATGGATCTGGATCCAAAGGACATTTCAGTCAACTTGATAGAAATACAACTAACTCTGAAGCTTTTTATTTTCTCTCCCCCTGATTATTCTCTTGCTGTCCCTCTTTTAATCTAATTTTCATTGGGGTATTTACAGTTGCCCAGTTTAGTTATATATTCCCATAATGTGGAGAAAAAGTATCTGTCAAAGTGAGTTGACTTACCTCAACACTGAAGATACAGAGTATTTATAGTCACCAGTCACCACCCCTCACGGGGCATACTGTCAGAGATGCAGTTCTTGACTTCGCTGAGATTTTCTTCTGTTCTCTTTGGTCCAGTGAAAATCAGTTTCATTGTTTTCCCCTCTCCCTGCCACTCAGTGCCTCCTATCTCTTCCTATCTCTCTTTCCACATTTTCTGCTTGTGTGTGTGTACTTTGATTTATGGTAGAGCCCCCACTGTCTCCTCCTCTTGAATTTGACTATTGTTAGATATCCAAGGGCACAGAGGGAAGAGAAACTGCAGGATTTTTTCACTGTCTTGGCCTTTTGTTGCTTCAGACTTCTCTAGAATGAAGATAA
>NW_020183797.1:0-844 GCF_003031525.2 Neophocaena asiaeorientalis asiaeorientalis | reverse complement strand
GCCACCTCCCTGCTGGGGCCGGCGGTGCACATGGGCTCCTCGGCTCCTGGTACCACAGGTGAGGGTGGAGGCCGCCTGGGGCCCCACAGGCCTCCAGTTTCGTCTAGGGCAGGGTTTTCCATACTCCTCAGAGTGTGACCCAGGGAGGAGCAAAGTTTACATCCCAACGCAGTGCACACACAGAAATACGTTCACAGAATTAAAACCAACGTTTGTGGAACCATATTGTGCTTACGGTGTCTGATGTCCTCATCTATTCTGTTCTGTTCTTTCTAGCCTATTCGTTTGTTCTGTTCTATTCTATCCTGGAGACAGAGGAGGAGAGGGGCTGTGGGAGGCGGCGGGGTCACCCACAGTCTCCTCACAGGACCCTTCGAGGGAGAGTTTCTTCCGAGGCAAACTGCATCTGCCCTGGGTGAGCCCTCATGTGTCTCCCCCATGGGCCCCGGGCTCTTGGCAGCAGAGACAACACCCTGTTCACCCAGTATCCCTCATGGCTCCTGGAAGAAACCCAGAATTCTTAGAACCCGCAAGTCTTGGAGAACGTCCCTCAGTCAAAGCCCCCCAGTTGTGCAGGGGAGGAAAGTGCAGCTCACTGCAGTCTTTTGCTGTATCTTTGTCATTTCCATGTTTAAGCCCTGCCTCCTGGATTCACTGGCCATGGGCTCTGTGGTACTAAAAGTCTTAGGTACTAAGTCTTAGGTTTATGGAGGTGGCAGCACTGAGGGGACCCCAGATTCTGGGTCTGGCAGGTCACAGGCACCTGAGTGAATGAGAGGCCCATTGCCTGGGGTAGGAGCAGGGGCTTTGGAGTCAGTCAGACCTGAGTGCAGTTTTGACTTTG
>NW_020183796.1:0-839 GCF_003031525.2 Neophocaena asiaeorientalis asiaeorientalis | reverse complement strand
ATCTGTGTCTCCATCATGCCAGCCAGCACTTGCTGACCTAAGAGAAAGCTATAGCTCTATAGAGTTCCACATCTCTCCAAGCTGCTGATGGAGCCCAACATCACTGGTTTACAAGCACTTTCTTTGCCTGCTCCTTCCCTCTGGCTATGCACCTGCCTGATCTCTCTATGTGAAAAGCCCCAGGATCAAAAAGGATATTGAGTCATTACCTAATAATCTAACAATCTAAAGAATTCAGCAATGACTGCAATCTCCTGTGAGAGCTTTCCTTGTAGCTTGGACCATGTAAACAAAGTAGGATTACCAAAGAGGGGACTATAATCTGGGGCTAAGTGGGATCTAACTAGGTGGAACTGTCACGTTCTGGCCAAAAAGTACTGGCGCTTCTCTCCATTTACCCCATCGTTTATTGACTCCTCACAACTGGATGGCATTTAAACATAAACTAATGGCATAACCCTTCTTATGCAACACTCTCTGTGGGTAGCAGATCCTTACGATAAGCGTCACCCTATTTGACAGATAAAGTAATTGAGGTTTAAGGACTTGTCAGAGGTCACATAGGCAGGAGGTGAAAGACTGGGATTCAAACCCAGGTTCAGCGGGAACAAAGCCTGGTGCTTGCCCCAGGACCACATTGCCTCTTGGACTGACCGTCACCACTCATTCCCTGGGTAACTTGACTGTGCCAACCATGCCTGGTCAGAATCTCAATACCATACGTGATAAGATGAATAATCCTACCTCTAAAATACCCAGCCGGCTAGCCGTTTTCTCACCCTGATTCATTGGAATGAAGAGGCATTGTTAAAGCATATATTAGGCCCCTGCCTGAGAAA
>NW_020183795.1:0-840 GCF_003031525.2 Neophocaena asiaeorientalis asiaeorientalis | reverse complement strand
GAAACTGACACAACATTGTAAATCAATTATACTCCAATAAATACAATTTTTTAAATGTTTAAAAAAGAAGTATAAAAATAAATAAAAGCATTCAGTGGCTACAACTGGAAGATGGATGCTAGGATAAGAGATCATCATTCTGAAAACTGATAAATAAAGGAATATAATCAAGAATTTAACCTTCCTTTCTTGTATGAGTTTTTCTTTTTATAGTAGCCTAATATTTAATGAGGTAAATTTTCTCTTTAACGAATATTCCAGCTAACATAAGAAATAAGAATTTAATTTAAATATCACAATTATGCAACCCGTGATAAATTATTTGCTCTATTGTAGGCAAAAACCACGAATGGCTCGTATCAGATAATATACACACCACCTATGAAGTAACCTTGCTGTAAAAATCAACCTAAACATGACTAAGCCTCTAGATGAAGTTACCAATTTCCAGGAAATATGGGAGACAGACTAGCATGTTAAACAACTCATGGGGTGCAGTTATCAAAATCCAGAATTTAGAAAACTGCAACATAAATTCCCTGGTTTCTTTATCAGCAAAAACAACAGGAAAAGTTGCAAGGAATAAAAAGATATGGAGTTAGGTCCCATAACCAAAAGAGATTTAAAACACATATTGACACATCACAATGCATGAGTTATATTTGGAACCCAATTAGAACCCAAGGAACATAATATAAGACAATTGAGAAATGTAAATACTAACTATAGCTAATTAAATTAAGGAATTTTTAATTGTAGGTGTATAATGATATTGTGGTTTTGTTTTTTAAACGTCCCTTTACTTTAGAAATACTGAAATAGTTATATATGTAAAATAGG
>NW_020183794.1:0-841 GCF_003031525.2 Neophocaena asiaeorientalis asiaeorientalis | reverse complement strand
TGGGGATTAGGGCTTCTATGTGTGAATCTGGGGGTCTGGGGGACACAAACATTCAGTCCATAGCAGCAGCTTATAAACAAAGAGCCCCTGCTCACCAAAGCTCTTAATTATTCCAGCCTTGAGCCAAAAATTCCATCCTGACCCACCAGGAAGGCAGAAGTGAGAAGGACAAGTTGTCTGCCTGAGTTCCAAATGCAGGTCTGAATAGGTCATTTCAGGCATTTTCCCAGAAAGGACTGGAAAGCTTGTCCAACACAGGAAAGTCAGCACACGGTCAGTCACAAAGCCAGAGCCTGTGGTCTCAGAGAAGCTGCTCAGAAACACCAGTGCTTCCGCTCCTCTGCCCTCGCATCCTCCTGACCTTGGTTTTGTGGCATCTTTCCAGATACCGCCAGTGAAAGATTCAGAGACCAGGATAATAGTGCTCAGGATTTAGTGCATATCAGAACTCGGGGGGCTTATTGAGAATATAGACACTGAGATAGTTACCAAGCTGCCCTTGTGGCTCTGACGCACACCAGAGTTTGAGCTCACTGGACCAGGGAAATCCTGACATGGGGTAAAAGAATGGACTTCTCTATTCGGTGGATATTTCTTACTGTCATTACTATGAATAAGTCATTGAAGAATTGAATTTTATAGCAAATGTTTATAACAGTCAAGTAGAATAAGTACCAACAATGACAATATCATAGGACTTGTACCTAGCACGTACCAGGTTCCTTACATGCATTAAAAATGCATCCTTATATAAACAAAACATAGTATATACATATAGTGGAATAGAATTCAGCCTTAATATTGGATACAACATGGATGAACCTTGAGGACATTATACTAA
>NW_020183793.1:0-839 GCF_003031525.2 Neophocaena asiaeorientalis asiaeorientalis | reverse complement strand
CTTGCATCCTAGTTTCCCGACCAGGGATTGAACCCTTGCCCTCGGCACTGAGAGTGTGGAGTCCTAACCACTGGACGGCCAGGGAATTCCCCCGCCCCTTTTTTTCCCCAAAAGCTTTAAAAAATATACATTGTATTATTTTATTTTACCCAGCTGCAGTACATTGTCACAACCCTGGAAATTGACATTGATATATTAACTGAAATACAAGCCTTATTCAGAATTCGCCAGTTTTACATGTACTCTTCCATTAAATAATTTACCAACTCAGGTGAAAAGTAACAAAACTATTAATAGTAGATCTTAGCGTCAACTTTTTTTCCCCCCTCAGGCCCATCCCCTCCGAAAAAGGTCAGAATCTGAGAGTCAAAACTTGCTCAGAACTGAAAATAAAAAGTCAGCCCTGCTATTAATCAGCCTGGGAGGACAGACAAATAAAGCCTGCTGAAGAAGTGAATAGAAAACACCGTCTCTCCCCAGGTCCCACAGCCATTGTAAAATGTCATAATGACCTCCGTCTTCTTTAAGTGACTATTACTTTCTTGCATGTGATGGCACCAACCTGCTGCCAAAGGCTTTTGAATCAATGGAAATACAGCTGTCTGCGTTGTGTCCCTTGGGCCCTCGGAGCATCTCCAGGGCTGACGCCTCATCTCCACCTTTGCGGTTCATGTGCCCAGCGGATTACACTCTGTCTTTTCACAGGTCTGAGCATCAGTTCAGCAGAGGAACCCGTCCTGAGGTCTAAGTATCAGTCCTACAAGTTTCCTCCTTTGAGCTTCTAGATTCTTCTGTTTCCTCTTGATTCCTTCCCACATTGGGTGCTATCTGGGATACCT
>NW_020183792.1:0-840 GCF_003031525.2 Neophocaena asiaeorientalis asiaeorientalis | reverse complement strand
CATCAGAGTTTGGAGCAGAGAAAGGTTTATTGCAGGGCCACACAGTTTCAGTTGCTAGAGTCAGTACACTGACTGAAACCAACAAAGGCTGAATAACCAGTTCCTCCAAAACGCTGGAAATACCATCCTTTTGGACATTAATGCCTATAGTTTTTCTCCTTGGCATGCCGGTTTTCTTAGTTCTGTGACTGTAGACGTGGGATTCAGTCCAGCAGTTTCAGCTAGTGTAGATGGAATGAGCTCCGTAGCAACATCTGCAGAGGCATGAACGCAGTAGGATTTCATACCACTCAATGTTCATGAATATCCGGTTAACCACAGGTCCCACTCTATCTCTGGAGCACTACCTCCTGCAATAAGAGCTCTCTGCTTTACTAAACAATGAATAACACATAGGGCATCATGAACTGAGGGCTCGGCTTCTTCAATCACCAATGTGTTAGAACCAGGAACAACAGCTATAACCTTTTCCTGGGATAATATAGCCTGTAATCTTGAGCAGTGTGCCAGAACCCTGTAAATTGACCCCCTCAGCTCATTCAGCCAAACCCAGCATGTCAGCAGTCAAGTTGGTCAGTATGAGCAATTGGCTTGGTTCCAATATTCTCTCTTTCAATGTCCTTAACTACCACAATCTTCATTTTGATCAGGAAATTTAATACAAGATCACTAAGAGCATGTCTTAAGAATCAACTGTTTGATTATCATGATCTGTTTTTAAGCCCAATCTTAATCTTTTCAACTCTGGATATGTCAGAATTGGCCACCTTATGGGTGAGAAACCAGTCCTTCCACCAACACAAAATCATCAATTGTCCCACCAAGTTTCCTTTTTTTTTT
>NW_020183791.1:0-840 GCF_003031525.2 Neophocaena asiaeorientalis asiaeorientalis | reverse complement strand
GTAACTGTTTAAAATAAAAGTTATAATGTTGCCTTGTGGAGTTACAACACATGTAGATGTAACTCATAAGACAACTACAGTATAAAGGATGGAAGGAGGGTCAAATGGACCTAAGTGGTTGCAAACTTTACTCATTTTGTGTGAAGTGAAAAAAATTAACTGTAAACAGACTGTGAAAAGAATGTATACTGTATTCTCTGTAGTAACCAGTGTAAAATAACACAGAGGTATAGCTAAAAAGCAAACAAATTCAAATGGAGATCTAAAAAATATTCAATTAATCTAAAAAGGCAGAAAGAATAGAAAAACAAAACACAGAGGGGCTAAACAAAAATAATAAAATGACAGACTAAACTCAAAAAATTAAATTGAGCATTAATGGACTAAACACTCTAGTTAAAAGACATTGTCAGAAGGGCTAACAAGTATACAAAATTTAATAGTTATTTTTTAAAATTTTTATTAAAAGCCATAAAAGAAAACCCAAATCAAAGGAGCAGTAGACTATATTTATTGTAAAGACTGTGATTGAAGTTGTAAAAATATCATGTTTTACTCATTCTGTAAATTTAGTGCAAAACCAATCTAAATCGTATTGGATAGAAAGATTTTTTTCAGAACTTGATGTGATACTAAATTTTAAATGAAAGAACAAATGTAACAGAAGAGCTAAGACAATTTGGGGTGGGAAGAGAAGGAAGAATAAAAAGGGATTTGCCCCTCAGATTTTAAAATATATCCCAAAACTATAATAATTAAAACAGTCTGACACTGGCCCAGGTTAACTCACAGAACAATGGAAGAGAGTATAGTTCAAACATGTACTTATAAACTTTGAAT
>NW_020183790.1:0-833 GCF_003031525.2 Neophocaena asiaeorientalis asiaeorientalis | reverse complement strand
CTGCATTGGCAGACGGACTCTCAACCACTGCACCACCAGGGGAGCCCTGTTCACTTCATTTTTTTTTTCTTTCTGCTATTCAGAGTAAAATTTCAAATGTCCTGTATTCAAGTTTGCTGATTATTTCTTCTGCCTGCTCAAGTCTGTTGTTGAAACACTCTAGAGAATTTTTCAGTTGAGTTTTTATATTTCTCATCTCCAGAATTTGTTTGGTTCTTATAATTTCAATCTCTTTGCTGATATCTTATTTTGTTCATATATCATTTTCCTGATTTTATTTACTTCTTTTTCCATGCTTTCCTTTAGCTCTCTGAGAATATTCAAAACATTTGTTTTAAAGTCTTTGTTTAGTAATTCTGATGCCTGGGTTTCTTCAGAGATGCTTTTTGCTACTTTGTGTGGTTTTTTTTTTTTTTCCAATGGGCCATGTGTTCCGTTTTCTTTTATGCCTTTAGATTTTTGTTGTTGTTATTGATAATTGGGCTCTTGAAAAAAACAGCCATTTCTCCCTGTCTTTGCAGATTGGCTATTTGCTGGTTAAGTTCTTTACTAATTAGTTGGACATTGGTTACAAGGCCTGGTATTAGCCCAAGGTGAAAGTGTGAAGTGTATTCTGATCTTTCTTGACCATGCTTCTTTTTTGGGCCTTTGTGTAGCTTTTGCATTTCCCCTGAATGCATAGGTTCTTTTAAACGTCTTAATTTCCTGAAGAGGTTCACCACAACTTCTCCTCAAGGCCTTTGATTGTCTATTGTACTCTTTCTGTAATCTCTTGGCCCAGGCATCTGCAGACCTGTAGCTTCCCTACTGCTTTGCTTTTTTTTTTTTTTTTT
>NW_020183789.1:0-798 GCF_003031525.2 Neophocaena asiaeorientalis asiaeorientalis | reverse complement strand
ACTCTCAACCACTGCGCCACCAGGGAAGCCCCAGAGATTTGCTTTTTAGATAGCTATATCCTTTGACCTAGTGATTTCCTACTTAGTAGTGTATTCTGAGAAGACAATTAGACAAGAGTATGGGACATTCATGGAGTTTTGTTTATAGCAGTGAAAAAATGAGGAATAACCTAAATGATCATCAATAAAAGATTGGTGACATAAGTAATGTTGTACCCATTAAAAAGCTATAGGTCTATATTTATTAACACCAAAAGAGGTATGATATAATAAGTGAAAAAACAGGCCACAAAGCAGAATATATGCTATGATTTCATTTTTTAAAAAATGCATGTGAATGTATATTTATTTTGTGAGTGTATTTAGAAAAAAGTTTGGAAGCTTACAACAACAGACTATGAACAGTATTAAATTAGTTACTCATGGTGGGATTACAGAGCCAACACTTTCCATATTGTTTGCATTTAAACAATTAAAATACTTTATAATTAGAAAAACAAATCTATTTCTACTTTGTAAAAGAAACAAAACTTGTCTACTGTTCCCCACACATTACCAAATCATTAAAAACATGAAAATAATTACATGGGCATCATGTTAATGCAAAAACAAAAACAGTTTTATTTATGTAAACATAGCTAATCCAGGCAGTTTAGCCTTTATAAATATGAAATATATAAGACTGAAGGAAAAAATTGGAGAGGGCTACAAGTTTTCAGGGCATGCAACAAAGATATGTAAAAATAGCACAGCGGCTCAGTGACCTCAGAAAAATGCTAGCAAAAATATACCCTCTGG
>NW_020183788.1:0-836 GCF_003031525.2 Neophocaena asiaeorientalis asiaeorientalis | reverse complement strand
TGGTCTGCCTCTTTCTTCAGTCTCTCCTTTCCCTCTGTGTATGGGGGCCAGTTTGCAGACCAACAGAAGGGGAGAGGACAGCAGCAAAACAAGATTGTATGCTGTGCTATTATATACCACTCCTCCTAACCCTCAGTTGTTACTATCCGGATATGTAAACCATGCTATCTAATCCCAGCGTTGTTTGATTTTAGCCCTGTGAAAAACATATAAAGGATATTTAATTCAGGAATGAGGAAGGAACATCTTATTTTCATGTTGAAACTTGATGTTACAATTGTAACTTGTTGCCTAGGATTGAACCATGGCATACCATTGATATCTCAATCCAGGGTCTTTTTTAAGATCAGTATTAAGAAAGATATTATTGTCAGGAACAAACACCATTTTCTGAAGAATATTTTTCTCAGGATCTTTTCAAACGAAATTTCTTCTCAGCAGAAAATTTGCCTTTGATATTGTCATTTTCAACAGCTGTGAAGTGGGGGGGAAAAAGTAAAATGATTAGGAGGGCATGTCTGTGAGTTTCAGAATTCCACCAACCATTTCCAGGTGGTAGGATTCCCCACGATGACCCAGGCTCTGTGTGGAGAGTGAGTTCTCAGAAGGGTCCAGGCTCTGTGCAGAGCTGCAAATGGCACGGTTTAATCTTGGGATTTAAGAGGTTTGACAACGTCAGCCTCACATGAGTTTTTAGAATTTAGTTAATGGAAACTACCCTCCCTTCCCAGTGTAGGGGAGCAAAATATGCCACCTCAAAATATATCTTTTTGGTATGAGGATTATTTTAAGCTGATTCTTTTTTTTTTTTTCCGGTACGTGGGCCTCTCACTGTT
>NW_020183787.1:0-838 GCF_003031525.2 Neophocaena asiaeorientalis asiaeorientalis | reverse complement strand
GATCTCTGCGTCTTACTTTTCTGCCATCTTGAAGCTCCTCCTATTATACATTTTTAAAACAGCTTTAGTTAATCAGACAAGTCTCTTAAAACAATGTAAGGTATATGTGTATTTTTCAGAAGGAAATGGCTCATACATTTCAAGAGATTGTCCAAGATTGTCTATGGTGTAGAAAAGGTTACAAAATGATAGTCCAGAAGGTTCTTTGAAAAATAAAAGTCACATTCCAGTTATTCACTATTTTGGAAATACACTTCAAAATGGAATTACTCTTTGCTTTTTATATTTTTTTCCTCACAAGATTTTCATTATTAACTTACGTAAAGAGTAACAAAAAGTCTGTATTTGAAAACTATAAAATATCTAGGAATAAAGTTATCAAATAATGTTTTAAAACATATATTTCAAAAACTGTTAAACTTTACTGAACAGCATTTTTTTTTAATTCAATAGGTTTAGTGATATGTCTTGTTGTCTGGATGAAAGGACTCAATATTGGAATATGGCAGATGTTCTCAAATTTATATATTTAATTCGGTTCTTACAAAATTCCTGCATTTGGAGGAAACGTGACATTCATTCAACCAGAGTTTGTTGTCCATGTACCATGTATTGGGATCGATACTAAGCTATAACATACATAATAAAATATACCAAGAGAACAAAAGAAAATGTCCAAAAACTAATTTTTAGAGTATATCTTCGTATACGTGGTGGAGGGAGGGGGAGGGTATGGTAGAAGTGGCATTTCAGATCAGTGTGTAAAGAAAAGGTGGACGGAAGCAGAGGAAGATGGTGGAAGAGTAAGACGCAGAGATCACCTTACTCCCCACAGATA
>NW_020183786.1:0-831 GCF_003031525.2 Neophocaena asiaeorientalis asiaeorientalis | reverse complement strand
CCTTCTTTATATCTTTAGTTGTAGAAGATCCTTTCTGCTAGTCTTCAGACCTTTCTCATCGGTAGTTGCTCTGTAAATAGTTGTAATTTTGGTGTGACCCTGGGAGGAAAGGAGTTCAGGATCTTCTTGGCCACACCCTCCTTCCTATGAGATTGAAGGAATGTGTGAGGATTCTGTAGGCATTCCTTCTGTTAATTTCAATGTGGCCTCTGTGGCTGGCAGCCCTAAGCAGCCTGAGGGCCCCTGGGAAGAAGGTAAGAATGTGCAGGATGGGGGAGAATTTGGGGGCTGGTTGGGCCAAGCTTGGTCTTGGAAGCAGAGATGATTGGGCCCCAGGAAGAAAGGGGTGCAGGCCAGCCACAGGCAGGAGGGAAGAAGGAGCAGGGGCCCAGGGTTGGCTAGGGAAGAGGAGGGGAGGAAGGTCCCTTGGGGAGCTGATTTGGGGAGCAGACTGAGACCAAAATTATTCCAATGCCTAAGAATGAACAGAAGGTCTAGGAGAGTCCTACTGCTGTCATATGTTTCTGAAGTATGTTGTACTTAAATCCTCAAGTGCTTTTGTTCTTTATAAAAATTTTAAATTATGAAATATGCGTGCACACACACACACAGAGTATTTTGCCAACCATGGACACCCCTCCTATTTGCCACACTGGCTTTAGAACCCCTGCCCGTCGCTTTAGAGAACTAGAACTGTACAACTAAGTCCAATCCCTCACCCCCTCTTTTCTCTGCAGAAGTGCCTATGCTCCAGAACTCAGTCCTCCATCCTCGTGTGCATGTTTTTTTGTTTTGTTTTTCTGCGGTACGCGGGCCTCTCACTGCTGTGGC
>NW_020183785.1:0-831 GCF_003031525.2 Neophocaena asiaeorientalis asiaeorientalis | reverse complement strand
CACAACAGTGACAGGCCCGCGTACCGCAAAACAAAAACAAACACAGAGGAGCAAGCAATTTATTCAGAAGATAAAAGGGAAGGCTTCTTATAAAAGTTAGTATCTGAGCTAAACTTTGAAAAATGCCCGTTAACCTCTCTACATAGTCTCCTACTTTCAGTCACTCCTCTACAGTTTCATGGTGTCGTTTCTCTGCTATGAAAACCAATGCCCCTCCCTAATTACACACCAAAAAAAGCAAAGTTTCATATATATATATATATGAGGAACTCCAAAAATCTGATCTCTGCCTATCCTTTTTTTTCTCTGCCTATCCTTTAATTCTATATCCTTATTCCCTCACCAGACTGCCCTCAGGCCATATCACTGAGTCAACAGTGACTTACTAAGCATGACTGTATACTGAGCTCTATTCCAGCCAAAGCCCAAAGCCTTACAGTCTCATTCCTTTTCTTTCTCTGGAATAGCTATTACCTCCTCCTAAAAACTGACTTCCTTTAACTGCAACACCCCATTATCCCAACTCTCCTCTTGCCTTGATTAACTATGAATTTCCACCACAGGGTTCAGTCCTCACTTCTCAATTTCCTTTCTTCACTATCACTTCTATGCTGATCTTGCTCAGATCTAACACCAGTCCTAGTTCCCTGGCCTAGGATTAGGTCTGTATTTTCTGCTAACTTAATTATACAAGAGCTAAACTTGGGATATGCTGTGCCTTAAACTCAACATGTCCAAAGCTATAACCATCCACCCTACTTTTAAAGTGTTGAGGACTTCGCACTCCCAATGCAGGGAGCATGGGTTCGATCCCTGGTTGGGGAACTAAGA
>NW_020183784.1:0-838 GCF_003031525.2 Neophocaena asiaeorientalis asiaeorientalis | reverse complement strand
CCCTAGCTCTACTAGGTTTTAGGTGTGGGACATGGGCAAGTTACTTATTTTAAGCTCAATTTCCTAATCCATGAAATGCATAATAGCAAAGGTTGTTGTCAGTATTAGTACAATTTATTTAAGCAACTAGCACTTAATTGGTTCAGAAATGCAATTTGTGGAAATGAATTCATTTTCAGGAACTTTGCGTTAACTACTGAAATATAGATGCAATCACTATCATGCTTAGCAGGAACTAAAAAAGAAGCAATATAAAATATTTTATGTCAAGAATAATATCAGCGTTAGAATTTTTAAAAACCTTTGTCTTTTTATATTATAATGATGGTTTACTGTCACAACGAAAAAATAAAAACAACAAAAAGAAGGCAAGCTTTGTTTCAAGGAATACCAAAAAATTCCAATAGTAAATTTTATCATTTTGATAATTTTTTATTCTCTTGTGTTGAGTAAGAATAAATTGCTTATCAATTGCAAACTATATTCACGATTCTTCCCTTGCTAGATATTTTCTTTAGTTGAGGTATCCCAAAGAAAAACAGTAAGTATAGCTGTCTACACTATTTTTACTAACCAAGATTTTATTTAAACAACGCACTTCCTTAGATTTAAAAAATTGTTAGAATTTCTGTTAGGATCAGTATGATATGTCTTAAAAATGGTATTAGACGCATGAATTCAGTGTGAAAGCAGCAACCGCTGTTCAATAAAACTCCTCTTTTCCATCTACTCTCCAGCTGGGTAAGGCAGGCACAAAGACTGAAATGACCATAGTAAAAGCATGATTTAATGACTTGCAGGGTTTTGCCTGAGTGACTTTTTTTTTTTTTTTTTTTTT
>NW_020183783.1:0-836 GCF_003031525.2 Neophocaena asiaeorientalis asiaeorientalis | reverse complement strand
GGCCCACTGCTTGTTTTTGTAAATAAAGTTTTATTGGAACACAGCCACAGCAATTTGTCCAGGTACTTCCCATGGCTGCTTTTGTGCTACAGTAGCAGAGGTGAATATTTGTGACAGAGTCCTTTGGGCTTGCAATACCTGAAATATTTATTATCTGACCCTTAACAGAAAAAGCTTGCTGACCTTTGGTCTAAGAGTTCTAGAAAGTTACATATAAGAGGTGCAACTTGATTAAGAAAGGAAGATTAGAAGTGAGTACAGGAGAAGAGGTCACAAACTCTGAACTCTAATTTGTCCCCACTGCTTAGTTTTCATTTGACCTACAGAAAATAGCAGGGCCTTCGAGCCTCATGTTTCTAATTTGTAAAATGGAGAATACCACCCGGTCAAACTGCCTCACACGTTTCAGTGGTTAGATGGCACAATAAGTGACAAATAACAATAACGATATGTTATTGCACATCCATTGACTAAGTGTTTTTCCTAAGCAATTTACATGCAATAGCTTATTTAAACCTCAGTGTAACTCGGTGAAAGGGTTGCTTGATATAAAGGAGTTACTTGTTAGAAACTGTTGCTGTGCTTTTTTCTTCTGTCTTTCTGGGAATCTGATCTTTGCTCTCATTGGCCCCAGGCTGGCATCTTCTTGGGGTGGAGTGTGGGAATGGAGAGGAAGATTAGGATTTGTCAAGGAAAAAAATCAGAGACAAAAAAGAAGATAATCCTTAGATTCTGAGATACAAGGGCAAAATAGACAGCAAGGCAACTTGCAAGTTGGATAATTTCCTTGCAATAATATTTAAAATTTTTATGGCTTCTTTTGGAGTATTGAGGAT
>NW_020183782.1:0-835 GCF_003031525.2 Neophocaena asiaeorientalis asiaeorientalis | reverse complement strand
CCTGCTGGACACCCAGTGGGGCAGTCTGGGGGACAGAGACCTTAGGAAAGAAGTGTGGCTGGACAGAGACTTGCATGGAAACTTGGGGCCTATCTTATGGTCAGTATGGCACCTCACAAGGAAGGAGCTAAGGGTCCAGGTGGACCCCCTCAGAGGACCTGTCCTACATCTAAAACCCAGCAGGATTCTCTGCAGCAGTTCCTCCTGAGTTCTTGGGGGTGGCCTTGGGCACCACAATCGCCCGGCTCCCAAGTTTGATAGAGTTACCAGAGCTGAGTGTCTGTGTCTCCGAAAAAGCAGTTTCTCTGGTGTCACTCACTGTTGATGTTGCTGAAAATACAAGGAAAAATAGCCAAATGAGAGGTCTTCCGAAAACAAGAATTAAATCCGGACCCACCCTCCCACCATCTAATTCAAGCAGGGGAGAAAGTTGCATTACTCTTTGCTTTGGAGGGTAGCTGGACCCATCATTCATTAATTGATTCACTCAGGGAATACGGACCAGTCTCTGACCGCACAGGGGGCACAGGACAGTAGGGATCCATCATAGAGGGTAAGGTGTAGGCCTCTGGAGCTCAGAGGCCACCTGGCAGCCAGACTTGCTAACCAGAAACTCTCCATCTTGGCCAATGAGGAACACAGTGGAAGGGGAATGGAAATCTCAAAAGAAACAATTCCTGGGCTTGGGAGAAGGGCAGGAGGAATCCAGAGAGGAGAGGATATTTCAACAAGGCTTAGAAGAAGACATAGACATACATCAGGAGAAAACAGTGTGGAAGTCGAGTTGCCGGATGAAACACAGGATGCCCAGTTAAATTTGAATTTCAGATAAACA
>NW_020183781.1:0-834 GCF_003031525.2 Neophocaena asiaeorientalis asiaeorientalis | reverse complement strand
ATATAACATTATATTAGTTTCAGGTGTACAACATCATGATTCATTATTTGTATATACTGTGAAATGATCACCACAATAAGTCCAGTTAACATCCATCATCACACATAGTTACAATTTTTTATGAGGAGAACTTCTATTGTATTCGTTTTTATACCAGCCCCCCTATATGCTAGATGCTTTATAACTATATATGCTAATATGCTTACAACTCCCAAATCTACAACCCCAGTTCGAACTTCAGCTTTGAGATCCAAATCCATATATTCATTCGTCTACTTGACATCTCCACTTGGATGTTTCAAGGGCTCCTCACAGTGAGTCTGTCTCACCGTGGTATTGCTATATCCACCACTCGCACACACTCACGTCCCCCATCTCTCTTGTTTTTAAAACTCCCATCTTCACAATCTCAGTAAATGACACCATGATCCACACAACTACTCACTCCAGAAAATGGAAGTCAGCTACCACCACTGCCCTTTTCTCATACACTGCACCCAGATGGGAAACCTCTGCAGCTCTCCAGGGCTACCTCAGTGTGCAGCTCTCTCCCCTCCATTACCCCCAGAATATTCTAGTCACACTGGCCTCTTGGAATTCTCAGCTCTGTCTCCTTCATTTATTCACCTCTGTTTGTGTTCAATCTCCCTGTGCCGTATCCAGGCAAGAAGTTGAGGGGAATTGGGCAATCCTGGGGATCACCTTTTTAATTTCCCTTATCTTGGGGATCAATGTCCTGCATGGCTCGTGGAGCCACGACATAAAGCTTTATAACTTTTTTGGTTTATAGATATTTAGGTGGCAGAGCACATCGGATTCCTGTTAATTCATCGT
>NW_020183780.1:0-833 GCF_003031525.2 Neophocaena asiaeorientalis asiaeorientalis | reverse complement strand
TCTCCCTGGTAGATTTTTGCAAATAGTTTCATCTTCTCTGAGGTCAGGTGCAAATAAGCACTGACTCTCCAGCCCCACTGGTCTAGATCCCTGGTCTACTGAAGAAAAGAGTCACTTCTATCCTGATTCCTCATCAAATGTTATGGAAAAATTATGACATTACAAAGGTAGCTGATCACAATTTAGAATTTGAGCTAATTCATGGAATTTGAGCCTGAGAGATTAAAAAGCCAAACAACAGCAGTACTCAAACAGTCCTAGACATGACCAGAGCCGTGGTCCAAAGGACAGATATTTGGGGCTACTATCTAAGAGATGATGATTGACCTCAAGCCCAAGTTATTGAAACAGAAAGCACTTGACTCATTTCCCAAAGTTTAGAGCAGGGGTCAGTAAACTTTATCAGTGAAGGCAAACTAATAAATGTTTCAGGTTTTGTGGGCCATGATAAGGTCTCTCTTACAACTATTCCACTCTGC
Source organism: Neophocaena asiaeorientalis asiaeorientalis (assembly GCF_003031525.2). Taxonomy (NCBI): domain Eukaryota; kingdom Metazoa; phylum Chordata; class Mammalia; order Artiodactyla; family Phocoenidae; genus Neophocaena; species Neophocaena asiaeorientalis. Next base: position 354 of record NW_020183780.1, on the reverse strand, counting down.
CATATTAGCATCAAAGCAGCCATGGACAATATACAAATGAATGTGCCTGATTGTGTATCAATAAAACTTTATTTACAAAAACAGAGGACTGGCCAGCATTGGCTCTCAAGTCATAGTTTGCCAACCCCTGGTCTTAAAGAATCCTCAAACCTAGGCTTAAAGGGTCTAGATAAACCCTGTTATTCTCAGTTAGGGAAACTGAGGCCCAGTGAGGGCAGCAACTTACCCAGGGTCAAAGAGCAAGTTGATGTTTCCCTATACTTACTTCTTTTGTCTTCCCCAGTGTTCTGCAATAGATCTAAGAAATGGATGATTAAGCAAATGGAACCAGAGCCTGTATCAAAACCTGGCTCC
>NW_020183779.1:0-831 GCF_003031525.2 Neophocaena asiaeorientalis asiaeorientalis | reverse complement strand
GGAGAGGCCACAACAGTGAGAGGCTCACATACTGCAAAAAAGAAAAAAATCATAAAAAGGAAGGCAAAAAAAGAAAGAAAAAACGTTCTTCGGAATTGTAAAGGAAGAAGTAAGATTATATGTGTTTGCAGGTTAAGTGTCATTACATGAAGAAACCTTAAAGATTCCACAAAAAAAATTAGAACTAATAAACAAATTTAGCAAAGATGCAGGATACAAAACTAACACAAAGAATCAGTGGCATTTCTGTATACTTTATATTTTTAAAGTAGGGAAGGTAAAGGAATTTAAGTGGAAATAAGGCTTCTACATGTCACTTGACGTGCTCTAAAACACCAATACCGGTATAGTGTAATAAGTTATGTATATACGTTTTAACATCTAGAGCAACAGCTAAGAAAACTATATAAAGCAATAAACTAAAAAAACCCAAACAATCAAACAACAAATAAGTAGATCAAAATGCAATCCTAAAAATACTTAAGTAACTAAAAGGAAGGCAAGAAAAGTGTATTAGGGGAAATGAGAACCAGAGGAAACAAACACAAAGCATATAATAAAATGAAAGACTTAATTACTAATATATTATGAACTACCTAAAACTTAAATGTTCTAAATACAACAATGTAAAGACAGAGATTGGCAGAATAGATTAAAAACAAACATAATCCAATTATATACTGCCTACAAGAAACTCAATAACATAGATAGCTTAAAAGTAAGAGAATGGAAAAATGTATACCATGCAAATATTAATTTTTAAAATTTAATTTTTAAAATATTAATTTTTAAAATATTATTTTTTAAAAGTGGTGGTTATATTAATATAAA
>NW_020183778.1:0-832 GCF_003031525.2 Neophocaena asiaeorientalis asiaeorientalis | reverse complement strand
TTTCTGGACTGAGTTCAGAGGGTGAGGAGAAAGTGTACGAGATAAGGCTGGACGGGGCAGCCAGGGTCCAGATCACAGGGGGCACACTTGTCCTATGAGGGAGTCTGCACAGACCCAACAGGTGATGGGGGATATCGGAAGATTTTAAGCAAGGGAATGACACGATCCTAGCTGTCTCCCTGGGGAATCTACGGTGTTCATCTGGGTGGCAAAGAGTCCCTCCTCCTCTACTCCCCCCACCCCACCCCCGGCATATGGGGAGGGCAGAAGCTCTCCCCAGGGCTGCTGGGGGCTCCCAGTTTAATCTGAGTTCCGCAGTGCATTAGTGAGGGGCTCCCAGGCCGACCAAGTCCCTGGTACTAACCGGCTGCCGAGGTGAGATCAATGACAACTGCATTGATCTTGCCTCTCTTTGGCTTCTTAAAGAGCTTATTGACTGGAGAGCCTCGGGGCGCTGGGTTTGTGCAGCAGAAATCTGAATCTCATCCAAATGTGGGACAAAGACAAGGAAGAAAATGTGAGGAGGGGGCCCCTCACAGGTCCCTGCCACCTCACACGGTCTCATACTCATTCTGGACATGTATGCTCACTCCCCACCCCCAAGCTGGTTGTCTTGGCATCTAAACCTATAGCCTTACCTCTCCCCTCTCTCCCCGTCCCCAGTTCTAGCCACACAGAAATGCCTTTTCCTCCCCACTCCTTTGCCTCTGGATATGTTGTTGTCTCTGTCAAGGGTATGATCTCCACCCCAGTTTCCCCAGTCTGACCTGCTCCATTTTCCAGGTCCAGCTCAAATATCACCTCTTCTTAAAAGCCTTTCCTGGCCTAACCT
>NW_020183777.1:0-831 GCF_003031525.2 Neophocaena asiaeorientalis asiaeorientalis | reverse complement strand
GTGATCTCCACATCTTACTCCTCTGCCATCTTGAAGGTCTTCCCAGTAACTCTCCTTCTAATGGACTCTAATTCAGTGGGGTCTTTTTTCTTAAAGAGTAGTTTCTCAGACATCTTTGTTCTGTCTTGTGAGGTCACTGCCCCTGGACTCATTGGCTACTATAGGACGATGAACATGTGCTGCAAAATCCCCAGCATCAGTGAAGGGTTGTATGAGGTCCTTGGATGAAGAGCCCAAGGCACCAAATACACATAGTAAATCTTCCCTCTCCCCACAAAATAAAATAAAAAACCTACATCTAATAGGGAAGAATCAGATTTGGGGGTAGAGATGTCCTTGTGTAACGTGTCAGTCCTCAGTATAAGAAGGCTGGGGACACTATTACCTGTAGCTCTATGTGAACCAAAATGGGCAAAGGCCATTATCTATGAGCTATGAATGTTCTAATATCAAAGCTGTAGTTTGGAGCTGAGAGAGTCCCATTAGGTAATATCTATTAAATAAGTAAGAGACACTTTCCAAGGGTGAGCTGAGTAGAGATAAGCATAGGGCAACTTCAGGGAACAGATGGAGAAAGGGACCTCCACATAGGAAGAAAGTGCAAACAACTCAGATTGGTAGTCAACACAACTAAAATTTCAGCCCAGTGGCTGAGACGCTGAGGTACCTCCAGGAGTATTTTAGTCAGCTTCCCCCAAAATCCCAGAGCTGTTCAAATTTTTGTCTCACAAGGGCCAAACAGTTGGTAATATATCCCTTATACTATTTTCCCATCTGTTCTGAGTACAACAGTTGGGAGGGGGAGAGAGGAGCAATTTGGAATGAAAACTT
>NW_020183776.1:0-829 GCF_003031525.2 Neophocaena asiaeorientalis asiaeorientalis | reverse complement strand
TTATATTCTCAGTTTTTTTCCTCCAGATTAAATTATCCAATTTCTCAGCAATCTTATTTTTAATTCCCCTCTTGTGCTGCCCTTCCCTCTCTCAAGTTCCCTCTCCAGCTAAAGATACTTGAATTGTAAATATCCGAGTCATATCTACGGTAAGGGAGAATCTCTTGTAGTGTCTATAAACTTAGTGCTTTAAATGAGGTTAAGTCTAAAATAGACTAAATCATGAGTGAGGGAAAAAAGATCAAAGGAGTTGAACATGTAACCCACAGCACAAGTACCATATTTCCCTGGCCTGTTGTTATTACACCACATACATCAAAGCTTGGACACAGAGAGGAGGACTTGACACCCACAAAAAATGGATTTTGGAATAAAAAAGACTGGGGTGTGAATATTAACACCTACGCACTTCCATTTCTTTACATGAGAAACATGGTTAACGAGAGTGGTTGCCCCATAGGATTGTGAGAATTAAGTAAAACAATACCTAAGCACATCAAGTCCATCCATGCATCCATCTCTCCACCCATCCATGCATCCATCTCTCTATCTCTCCATCTACCCACTCATCTATCCATCTCTCTACTTGTTCAATCAACATTTACAACAGTTTCCTTTCACCTGGCCTTGCATTTCTATAATTAAAATTAAAAAGTCTCGTCAGAGAAATGAAGCTTCTGACCTGGGATAAGGAACAACATCCTAATCAGAATATCTGCCCTTCTGCTGTGCCCTCTGCTTTGGCAGCCCTGGGCACAGTTGACAAGCTTTCCTAGTTTTATTCACAGGAATTGAAAGTTTCCTGTGTTATCAAAAATCCTCCCCCCCC
>NW_020183775.1:0-831 GCF_003031525.2 Neophocaena asiaeorientalis asiaeorientalis | reverse complement strand
TGTTCTAATCTAATTCAACTAGCAATCCATTGTGCTCTGCCTGATGGATTGAAGAAGGCAGCCCTCCCCAGGGCAGAGGCTGGCCTTCAGGTCCATTTGATCTCAGCATCCTGGGGGAAATCAAAGTGTGGTATGGTCACAGAGAGGATAGCTAAATGGGGGCCTACCCAGGTAACCTGGACAAATATTTTAATCATTTCAGGTCATTATTACCATCACTAATAAGAGCTGTGATGGCATGACGATAACTACAATTTGAAAGACCTTACTGTTCCAGGACTCAGAGGAGTGACCAATTCAATCCTCATTACAACCTTGTAAAGTGGAAATTATAAGCATTTCTATGTTTGTTGGGCTGCGGTGGTAAAGAACCCGAGTTTCAGAGTGGTAAAGTGACTTCCTAAGGCCAGATGGCTATTTATTGTTGGTGCTAGAATTTAAGACTGGACTTGTCAGATTCAGAAGCTCACTGTCTCAACCCACCATGATCTATCCTACCAGTACTTGTTCTAATACCCCAGGTTAATGGGGTACAGGGGAATCTGTACCAGACAACCTGAGTTATTTTTAGAAAGAAATCTCATCACAGACACAGATAAAATCAGCAGCTGTTTATTGGTAAGACTGGGGGTCTATGGTCTCTTTGAAAGCCTCTGTTGAAATTCAAATTGTTATGCGTTGGGGGAGACGGAGCAGTGTGGGAAATGACCGACTGAACCACCAACAGATTTAAAACAATATTTTCAGGTATTGTGTAGGACCCTGGAAAATAAGGCGAACCAGCAAATAAGAAAAGTATGTTCAGATTCCATGTTATTTAATGAGGTGCCA
>NW_020183774.1:0-828 GCF_003031525.2 Neophocaena asiaeorientalis asiaeorientalis | reverse complement strand
GGCTGGCATCCTGTCCGTGAGCTAGCTGTCACATACCCTGGGAAATGACTCTTTGTGGGAGAAATCAAAACATGTATTTTCTCCTTGCTGGCTGGCTTCTTATCCATTGTAACCCATCTTTTATTTGGCTTATTAGCCCCAAAGTAACACAAACTCAATCAGACTTACTGGCTTTCGTCATGTGGATGAACTGGTTAAGGATTTTCCCTAAGCACACTAAATGAGAGAGAAATGGAGTGAAATGCACGATATTGGTGAGACAAAAGGCATAGGGGCAGAAGTCAGAAGAGCTGTGAGTTACAGCTGGCTTTGGCGTTCACAAGTTTGGTGGCTTCGGGTAAGGTTGCACCTGAGTTTCCTCCCTGTAAAATGCGAAATGACCTCACTGGCTTATCCTGAAGGTTAGAGATGGCAGATGTCAAGTACACAGCCTGGTGTCTGGTACAGGTTGGTGCCAAGATCCCCATGTCTGCTCCTGGATTCTCAGGTCGTTCTACTTCACAGGATTGTATGATGGTCAAGTGAAATAATCCCTGTAAGAGATTTCACTCACTTTGTAACCTCCAACATTATAGAACAAGATGTGACCATGCAGAAGACTGGTTAAAAAAAAAAATTTCTTTTGCTTCACTTCAGCAAAATATTCAGAGTATCTTCCATCCAGCCACTATGATCGGTTCTGGAAATTCCAAAGTATCTGAAATACAACTTGACCCGGAGGAGCTCACAGTACACAAAAGTGTCAACAAATAATTCACTTATAGAATAGCATGTGTTACATTCATAAATAAACACGGTGCTATGAAAACTCAGACAAGGGGATCTCAT
>NW_020183773.1:0-824 GCF_003031525.2 Neophocaena asiaeorientalis asiaeorientalis | reverse complement strand
CTCCCCCTCCCCTTGCCCCCGAGCGGCATGCTGAGGTCGAGGTTGTTCAGGCGGAGCCGCCGCCTCCTCCTCCCCCTCCCCCCCCATCTCCTCCTCCACCTCTTCCCCCCGGGGGGCATGCTGAGGTCGAGGTTGTTGAGAAGGGGCCTGTTCATGCGGAGCCTCCTCCTCCCGTGGAGCCGATCCCCAAAAGGTCTCCTCACAAAGATAATGGCAAGGAAAAGTCCAACATGCAGAGTGAAATGGCGCAGAAGGAGCAAGTCCTTATTGAAGTTGGCTTAGTGCCTGTTAAAGACAGGCAGCTTCTAAAGGAAAGTGCCGGTGCACAGGATCTCTTACCACCGTCACCACCTCTGCCAAAGGAAGACTTAAAAGAGGAAGAGTCAGAAGACCAAAAATTAGTCCCTGCAGGCGAAGGACATAAAGAGGCTCCTCTTCAAAAAGTGGAAGCAGAAGAGGCAGATAAGAGTCTAGCTGGTCTTGCTGCTGTTACCAAGGCATCTGCCAGTATTTCATCCTCTGAACAAAACTTGAATATGCCAGAGGGTGAAACTTCAGATGGTAAACATCAGGCTGACGCTATGCTTTGTGAAATGAAGATGGACGCTGATGAGAAGAAAACAGAGAATCCCCCCGGCAGAGACTCGGCGGTTGAAGAACCAGCTTCACCGCCACTTCTTCCTCTACCGCTAGAAAAATGTGAAGCAGTGTCCACAGCTACTGTGGCATCACCTCCTGTCACCGTGGCAGTAAATGAGTCTCAGGAAATGGATGAAGACGAAGGCATCCACAGTCATGATGGAAGTGACCTAAGTGACAACATG
>NW_020183772.1:0-792 GCF_003031525.2 Neophocaena asiaeorientalis asiaeorientalis | reverse complement strand
TTTTTTTTTTTTCTTTTGCTGGTTAAACATTAGCCCACCTGCTGGTAGCACTCTAAAGAGGATAGCATCTCTTAATGTTCACCTGATAAAATTACTGATGTTACATATTAAGGGGGTGAAAACTAAAGACTTCATAAATTACCATAGAACAGAACAAAATAAACACAAGATGTTTTCTTCTGAGTCCCAACCCATGCTTTCCAACCATTAAATTTCTTCTACTTTAGTTTAATTTGGTTTCAATAGCATTCAAAGGGAAAACTCCCCTTGTTTTCTTAGGTGTGATTTATAAGAAACATTAAGTTTAAAATTAGATTTTTTGTTGGAATTTCTCTGACAGTCAAGTCCCCTTAGGAAATTACTACCCTCACTTGAACCTGCATGTTCTGTAGCAGATGAATTATGGCTCAAAGGACAACATCCATTAAGAAGACGTTGAGAAGGATCGGGAAAATCAAGGAGGTGGGAAGAACAAAATTCTGATTTAATTTGTTCAGCCAATTTCTGAAAGGACTGAGTTCTCCCATCTACACCGGTAAATGCATTCGGAAGAAATAAATAAAGAGCATCATCCTTTAACAGCCACAGGCATACTTCATTTCCCTCAGGAGGAAGTGAGCAGGCCGCCCTAGAGAACTTAATTCAGGAGCTTTCACGCTGTTTTCAATGGTAGATTTTAAAAATTAGTTCAAGACAAAGTATGAATAAAGCTAAAGAATGACACAAACATAATCATCAAGAAGAACTGCCCCCTGGGCTTCCCTGGTGGCGCAGTGGTTGAGAGTCGGCCTG
>NW_020183771.1:0-830 GCF_003031525.2 Neophocaena asiaeorientalis asiaeorientalis | reverse complement strand
AACGGGAGAGGCCACAACGGTGAGGCCCGCATACCGAAAAACAAAAAAAATAATAATTAATTCAACCAATACTTATTAAGCATTACTATGAAGTAGGCAGTGGGCGAGCAACGAAAGTCCCCCTGCCTCCTCAGTTCTCTATAAAAATACAGAGAGATCAACTATTCTCCTTTGAACTTAGAATATGTATTCTCCAAGGAGCTGAGCTGAAAAAACTGTTTAATGCATTTAAAAATATGCACTTTAAAATTGTTTAATCCATTAAAGTACCTAGCAAGCTATATCGGTTGATAGTAATTTATTTTACCAACCTCTATTTAATGAAAAGATTTTATTCTTGGGAAAGAAAATTAATTTATTTTTTATTCTGTCTTCAGACTGGTCTGAAACTATCAGAATTATAGCTTTTGGGTTTGATCACAAAAAGGAAGTTGATTATAGTGAACTCAAATAGCCAAATCAGATTTTTCTGCCAAATAAGTGCAATGGAAACAAGACCTCATCTAAGTGTGGAAATCATGATCTCATGCCAGAATTTTAGGGAAATGAAGTTTATGTCTAATGGCCATTAATATTAGTAATTATTTACTCCTTCTTTGTTAAAAGTGTACCTGAAAGAACTACTCTAAGATATCTGCCTTTATAGCATTTTTAAAAAATAATTTGGAAAAAAATTAAAAATAGGTATTGTGTCAAGGTTGTGTTATTTCAGGTAATTAGGTTTTCTTCTCCAAGCATGTCTTTATCATTCTTTCATATCATATATGTTTTGCACTTTTTAAAACTGAAGTATAGTTAATTTATAATGTTGTGTTAGTTTCAAGTGTACA
>NW_020183770.1:0-826 GCF_003031525.2 Neophocaena asiaeorientalis asiaeorientalis | reverse complement strand
TTAGCAGAGAACAGAGAAATGCTGTCCCCCCAGGTCAGCTGTTTGGTGAGTAAGGCTATGGGGTCCTCTGTTCCTTTAGACTACCCTGAGTGGGGGGACTTGCTGATGGATTAAATGTAGGGTGTGAGAGAGGAGGAGCCAAAGATGACCCCCAGGTTGGGGGCACTGAGTGGGGGTGGTTTAGTTAGAGAAGGACCGGTGGTGGCACTATTTCTGGACAAATGAACCTGGAGATGTTGTCAGGCAGGGACACAGAAGCCTGGGGTTGGGAGACAAGAATCTGGGGGTCAGTAGGGGGTGAATGGAATTAAAGGAGGGATGTAGGTGAGACTGCCACAGAAAAGGTGCATAGAGGGAGGAGACAGCAGCCCCAGGGCCTGCTGCTGTCAGAGCTGGGAAAGTGTCTGAACAGACTCTAAATATCTGGGGTCCCTGTTCCCCAAGTGGTTGGCTTCGGCCCCCAGAGTGGGAAGTGAGTCTTTTCGCGTTGATTGACACCTGTGTGGGCCACGAGGTGGGCATCATCAAGTCTACAACTGAGGGAGAGTTGCGGGGGTGAGGGTCCAAGGAAACGGATCCTGGGGGCACAACGGTCACATTTCTGGGATCATCTCAATGGAATGAAGCCAGGCCTTTTGAGTATAAGATGGCTAGCAGTGGGAGTGAATAAAACCCTAGAGGTGGGTTTGAGTCTGAGGAGGGTTCTGCTCTTTAGTTATTGCTTCCTGAAGTGGGAATTAAATGCACTACCTGACTCAAGCCTGGACATCTAAGTAGATGTTCTCAGGTTTCTTCAAACTCTGTAGTTGATGGATAATTTCGTCTT
>NW_020183769.1:0-826 GCF_003031525.2 Neophocaena asiaeorientalis asiaeorientalis | reverse complement strand
CCACACCAGCCCACCACCCACCCCCCGCCCCGGCAGATAAGAGCTGGGCCAAGGGCAGGAACGGGCCACCGCACAGCTTGCTCCAGAAGCGGCCTATCGGGTCCGCCGGGGACTCGAAGGCACCGCCCTGTGCCCAGGAGTATGCACCTCGTTCCTGGCCTTGGCAGACAAGCTGGATGAGTGGTGGTCATGGGGGAGAGGGCAAGGGCGGGAGGCGTTCCTCTCAGTCCAACAGAGGTGAGCTTCAGGCAGCTTCTTCAGACCTCTTCCCCTTGATCCCCTGGCTGGGCCGCAGGTGCAAGCACAGGGCCGAGACCCGGAGGGCCAGGCCGGAATGCAAGCCGGGGCCTTTCCTTCTCGTCGCTGAACGGAGGCTCAGGGCCTCGTGGGGAGAAAGCTGAAGCCTGCTGCAAATGCATGGCCCGGGGGTCCACTCGGCGGGGCTCTGCTCAGCTCCTCTCCTCTCGTGTCCTGCCCTCTCCTCCTCTCCGGGAGCCCCGTCCGGGAGCACTCGGGACAGGCCAGGTCAGGCCCGGGCCACAATCCCGGAGACCGCGCGAGATGGCAGCGCGGCCACCGACTGACTGGACTCTTCGGCTCAGGTGAAGGGCTCCTTCTGCGGTGGCTCCTGCGTCCCGCGAGCGCCGTCCCCTTCTGGACTCGGACTGCCAGCTCTCGCTGGGCCTCGGGCGCCCTCGGCACTCGGTAGCCAGGCTCCACGTGTCGTCTCTGAGCTGGACAGAAGGTGGTCGGCGGGCCCGCCTCGGCCGCTGCCGCCAAGGGCGGCGGAACTCCCGTTGCCCGCGGTGGTCTCTGGCTGGGCCGC
>NW_020183768.1:0-823 GCF_003031525.2 Neophocaena asiaeorientalis asiaeorientalis | reverse complement strand
CCAATTTACATTTCCACCAACAGTGCATGAGGCTTCCCTTTTTTCCATATCTTTACCAACATTTGTTACGTCTTGTATTTTGAATAATAGTTATTCTAAAATTCATGAGGTAATATGTCATTGTGGTTTTGATTTGCATTTCCTAATTGATTAGTGATGTTAAACACCTTTTAATATACCTGTTGAGTATGTGTTCTCTGTAAAAATTGTCTGTTCAAGTTTTTTGCCCATTTTTAATCAAGTTGGGTTTTTGTTGTAGTTTTGCTATTGAGTTGTATGAGTTTCTTATATTTTGGATATTACCCCCTTATCAGATGTATGGTTTGCAAATATTTTCTCCCAATAAGCAGGTTGCCTTTTCATTTTGTTGGTGATTTTCCTTGCTGTGCAGAAGCTTCTTAGTTTGATGTAATCCCACTTGTTTATTTTTGTTTCTGTTGTCTTTGCTTTTGCCTTGGTGTCAAATCGAAAAAATTGCCAAGATCAATGGAAAGGAGGTTGTCACCTATATTTTATTTCAAGAGTTTTATTGTTTCAGGTCTTATATTCAAATTTTTGATCATTTTTGAGTTGATGTTAGTGTATGGTGTAAGATAACACTCCAGTTTCATTCTTTTGCATGTGGCTGTCTAGTTTTCTCAACACTTTTTATTGAAGAGACTGTCCTTTTACCATTGTATATTCTAGGCTCTTTTGTCATAAAGTAATTGACCATATATGTGTGGGTTTATTTCTGAGCTCTCTATTCTCTCCCATAGATCTATGTGTCTGTTTATATGACAATACCATACTGCTTTGATTACTATAGCTTTGTAGTATAGTT
>NW_020183767.1:0-826 GCF_003031525.2 Neophocaena asiaeorientalis asiaeorientalis | reverse complement strand
AGGACAACTTTTCAAAATCTTTTAAAAAGGTATGTATTAAGTTAAAATAAGGCAAACCTGTGCATATAGACAGGCTCCAATCATCATTATTGAAATGTTTCTTGGGTATGTGGGGAGGCTGGTGTAAAGAAAGGCGATCACTTGAATGCGGGCAGAGGAGAGAAATAAGAAGATTAAGGCAGAGGAGTGAGGAACTCAGGGAAGCAACAGCATCCCTTCACCTCCCTAAGGTATCACTGGGCTTAGGATCCACAGTGGTGGAAGCCTCACGTCACAGCTGATGTTACATGAGGCAGGTGGGGGAGATGGACCACAGGGACCACTCCACCTTGTTTCCTTTACACTGTCCCTGTGCTGGGCCATGACACTGGCATGTGTGCAGTGGAAGGTTTTAATTTAGACTGGTGGCAGGAGATGAGACAACTATGTTTCTTCTGTGCACATATTTGGTTTCACGGACACATTAACCACAGGAGGAGGAGAAAAGGCCACAAGGTGTTGGGTTAGTATGAGTGGGGACAAAGGAACTTTTTTTTTCAACCAAAGAAAGCATCAGTATTGCAAAGACTTTCCGTGATTCCACACCCACCTCGAAAGCGCCCTCTCACCACAGGAAGTGCGCTGATCATTGGAGGAATAAAGGAGACTGAAAGGATCAGTTCCTCAGCCTCTCGCTGCACAGCTCATCAGGACCTCAGCCATGAGACTTCTCATCCTGGCCTTCCTCGGGATCTGCTGTCTCGCTGCATACACTGTGGAAGGTAAGTCAAAAGCTTATTTATGAGATAAGGAGCATCTATGTATGCAGGCAGTGGCCACACATTTT
>NW_020183766.1:0-825 GCF_003031525.2 Neophocaena asiaeorientalis asiaeorientalis | reverse complement strand
CCCTAAATTCTCCTGCAAATAGCTGTGAATGCCACGGCAGGAAACCTTTGTATGTGTAGTTCCTTCTGCAAGGATTTCAGGGCACATGAGTGGACACCGTCAAGCTTGCCATGAGGGAGTGGAAGAATTAAGAAAGGATTTACAGGTTTGCCGTTGAACCCAGGACCAGCTGTGAAGCTGATTCTGTGGAACGGAGAAGCGGGGTGAGGGGGTCTGCGTGGGGACCGCCACATGCACTGAGCGGGAGAGGCAAGGGGGGGGGCTCCGTGGGCCTAAGATCCCAGTTTCAAGGAAGGACCAACCGTTGGAAGTGGGAGAAGGGTCACCCCGACCCAGATGGCCTCCCCCTCACTTCCGACTCTCGGGTTCTAGATACGACCGGTCCCGAGACCAGAAGTCGTCTTCGCTCCAATAATCCACCTCCTCCGATTTGAACACTCAGAGAGTGTAAGAGAATACACGTCCTAGGTTCTCAGAGTAACAACCCCTCCTGCTGTCACACGTGACCACCCCGGGGGCCAGGAGGAGCGGGGTCCTCTGGTCCACGTGGCCCAGGGCTAAGGTCAGGGGCATGTGCATTTCAGGCACCCCACCACAGAGCCCCCGGCCGTGGCCCTACCCTGGGCGGTCAGGGCGTGGATGTTGTCATTCCCCAGCCAGAACTCTCCCAGCTGACTGCCGAAGCCCTGCTTGTACGCGGCCCAGTCCCGGTAGAAGTCCACAGAGCCGTCGCTCCTTCGCTGGAAAACCTGCACACGATGGGGAGGGCTGGGGAGACGGGGCCCCACTGCCGACCCCCCAGAGCACCCCGGCCACACGCGGGAG
>NW_020183765.1:0-819 GCF_003031525.2 Neophocaena asiaeorientalis asiaeorientalis | reverse complement strand
TTCTTAACCACTGTGCCACCAGGGAAGTCCCAGATCGCTTGTCTTTTACCTTTTACTAAAGATTTTGTGGAGAGGAATGTGTGGGAGGTTGCCTTCTCATCTAAGACGGAAAGTTTCCAAGGTTTCATCTATTAGGTATGACCTTTGCTATAGTTTTTGGTAGATAGCTCTTACCACACTGACATTCAATTTTCTCAAACTTTCTTTCTATTAAGATGATATATGTGCATTGCTAGATGGCACATTATTCCTTTTACATACTGCTAGACTCAATTTGCTAATATTTTGTGTAGAATTTTTGCATCTGTGTTCATGAATAAGATTGCTATATAACTTCTCTAGAGCCTCACTTACAGCTGGGGGCAGGGAATCAGAGAACGCAGTTCCCAACCTACAACTTAAACTTGGAACTGCTTTCTAAAACAACAAGTTGGCTGCACCTTCTATTTCTTAACTACGAACCTCTTTATAGTTCTACACATCAGCCATTTGTCTTTGAAATCCCACATACTTACCCTTATTTAAGTAAAACCTCAAAAGATTCCACTACCAATTCTCAAGCGTTTCTCTCCACGAAAGTCTTTGCCAAGACACAAAAGATTTCATTAAACTGGGGAGGAATGTGTATGTGTGTACCATGCATGCCCATCCTCCCATATACTCGTTGGTCCCCCAACGTTTGTGGTGCCTTTGTACCTACCAACAAAAACCTGTCTTCCGTTGTACAGAATGACTCCTAAACATGTTCTTCCTGGGTAAAAGCTCCTGACAAGAAAATAAAAGGTGGGACTTCCCTGGTGGCGTAGTGGTTAAGAATCC
>NW_020183764.1:0-825 GCF_003031525.2 Neophocaena asiaeorientalis asiaeorientalis | reverse complement strand
CCACCAGGGAAGCCCCGACACCTGGTTTTGTGGTGCCAAAAAGGGAAAAAGAAAAGACACCAAGCCAGGGGGAGGGAGAGATGTTCTGGGTGGTTTTTCTTGCTACAGGCAACCTTGAGGCTGAAAAAACTTTCCTCCCTACAAGCACCAATTCCCAAGAATTTCCCTTCCTTCCGCGATGCGATGACCTCACTTCCTTTCCAGGAGCCCCGGGGATTTCTCATCAGCCCAGAAGCTTCCGGGAAGGGCTGGCTTTGGGCTCTGTCATTACACCTTTGGCCCAGAGGAACGGCTGGTGGGGGGAGCAGAAAGAGCCTCAGCTCTTTGCAGCTTCTCCGAAAGTGGCACCTTTTAAATGAACCTTGGAAAGAATATGCAAGCCTGATGTTTATGAGTCTCAGTTAGAAGATGTAGGAGAAAGCAGAGTGAGCACAAGACCAGCCAGAAAGTTCAGAGAAAAGGTGTTCAGAGGTGTGTTAGCCTTTAGATGAGCCAGGTCTTGCTCTGACCAGGTGTATGCCCTGCAAGCCCCAGGTCTCTCTCCACAGGGAGAATATGGCACATTTTTCCTCCTCCTCCTAGGGACTAGTAGCAAGAAGCGAAAGCAAGGCTCAGATTAGGTATCACTGCTCCTGTGAGCAGTTCAGGGTTCAGGCAGTACTTAGTGAGCCCGCATAGCATTGTTTATGAATGAGAAAAAAATGACACCTTCCTCAAGACACATGACTGTTGTCGGCCATAAAATGGTCTCCATCAATATACAAATCTCCGATGCAGAGGACTGAAAGATCATCTCTGGAGTTCTGCAAGGCACAACCATTCACC
>NW_020183763.1:0-770 GCF_003031525.2 Neophocaena asiaeorientalis asiaeorientalis | reverse complement strand
CTCTGAGCCTGCGCGTCCGGAGCCTGTGCTCCGCTACGGGAAAAAGTATGCTAAAGTCTTCTAACATGATAGTGATTTTGTAACTTTCTCCTTTTATTTCTATTACATTTTGCTTATATATTTCAAAGCTCTCTTGTTATATGCCTAAAGGTTCATGACTATTTCATCTTGTTGGGGATAAAACCACCATAATATATCTCTCTTTGTCCCATTAATTTATTCACCTTGAATTCTCTTTTATATGATATTAATATTGATACGTTTGCTTTATTTTCTTAGCATTTGCCTAGCATATCTTCTTCTATTTTCAATTTTTAATTTTTATTTCAGCAGGTCTCTTATAAACGAAACGTAAGTGTATAGATGAATTAAATTTTCCAGTCTGATGGTAAAAATGAAAAATATGCCAACACATTCTATTAGCAAGGCTGTAGAGAAAGTCACTCTCATATATTACTGGTGGGAATGCAAAGTAGTACAATCCTGTTGGAGGGAGATTTGTAACTGTCTAACAAAATTAAGACATATGCATTTGTCTTTTAGTAAAGTAATCCTAGCCCTAGGAATATACCCTGAAAATAGACCTACAATAAGATAAAAATATATACGCACAAGGTTATTCATTACAACATTGTAATTTCAGAATACTGGAAACAAACTAAATGCTCATGCAGGAGACTGCTTGAATAAAATATGGTACATCACACGGTGGAATACTATGCAGATGCGAAAAAGAATGAGAGGGCTTCCCTGGTGGCGCAGTGGTTGAG
>NW_020183762.1:0-778 GCF_003031525.2 Neophocaena asiaeorientalis asiaeorientalis | reverse complement strand
GGACTCTCAACCACTGCGCCACCAGGGAAGCCCATAAAATAGAATTTTTTGAAAAGCCACAAATGCTTTCATGCAAAAGTAACAGAAAGGCCCATTTAAAATAAGAGGGGTTTTGTTTGTTTTTTGTTTTCCAGGTAACAAATATATGAGGATAACACAATGACAATGCTTAGTTAGATAAATACCATGAAGCTTAATCCTCCTTTAAAGTTTAGATTACAGACCTACTCAGCAAGAAACAGTCAACAAACTGGCAGGATAAAGCAAACTTGCATTTAAATAAATGAGTATATAACAAAACACAGTTACTGCATAATGGGCTATCAGTGTAGTGCAAATCTTTATAAATTGCCAGGAAGTAGACCACAAGCCATCCTATTTAAAGTGAAATTCCTCCCTAGCAAAACATCAGGTGATTTAGGCAAACCTTAAATTATTTGGGATTCCATTTCTGTCATTCTCTCTCTGTCTCTCTCTTTTTTCTTTCTCTTTGGAAATTCTCTGCGCAAGTTAGCCTTCCAGGGAGCTGAAGGTACAGCAGTAAACAGGCTGGGCAGGACCCCTCTGGTTTAAACAACTAAGAAAGGTAGTAGTCAAGACCTCTTTCTACAAGAAATTTATGTTTTGTTTGTTATTCACATAGTAAATCGAAATATAATTCCTATTTGGTAACCCCTTATTCCTAGAGGTTCTGTAGTCCTATTAAAAAAAATTATAGGTAGGGCTTCCCTGGTGGGAAGGGTTCGTGCCCCAGTCCGGGAAGATCCCACATGCCGCA
>NW_020183761.1:0-825 GCF_003031525.2 Neophocaena asiaeorientalis asiaeorientalis | reverse complement strand
TTATCTGTGTACCTTAGTTATCTTAGTAGAATTCTAAGGCTTTCTGTACAAGAACCAGGCTTTTTTTGAGACTTATTCTTACTGTATTTTAATTCTTCTTCCTCTTTTTGTTTCTGTTAATGGTCATTACCTACCCAATTCCTGCCTTTTGGAAACATCCTGCAGTGCTTCAGGGATACAGTCACCGACAACTTCTGGCCTCGTAAGCGTTCACCTTCTTCATCGCTTTTCCAGTACTGTGGGGGAAGTTCTCCTTACTGTTATTCCTATGACGGAGCAGGTTTTCAGGAAAGTCAGTTGCTGCGTTTTTTCTTTAGTAATCTGTGGAATTTCTACAATTTCCCGTCTGTGTACCCCAGGGCCATCCCCAGTGGGGACACTGCATAAGTTCTAGCCCTGGCTCGGCAGCCACATCCTAGTTTTACAAACCCTGATCTGTCATTAACCTCTTTGGATGACTACTTTCTTATCAATCAAGAGGGCCAGGAGAGGGGGTGGTGGTTTTCAAAGCATGTTATGAGCCCTGAGATTCTGTGGGGCGGCCCTGGAGTGGAGGTTAGGCTGGAGATAAAGGAAGCTTGCCCTACTTTATTTAGCTCATGGTTTACAGACCAAAGTCATATTTTGTTTTGGCTTTTACCTAATAGAAGGTTGGATCCTTAGACAAAACACTGAAACTCACTGAATAATCCGTACATCAACATCTCTGAGAGGATCCTATAGAACCTCCTGTTTTGTGAACAAGACATAAAATATCTGTAGAACTTACCTAAAATTACCTAAACCAAGTTCTAATTTACTCTTTACTTAGCTAAAAAAAAAAAA
>NW_020183760.1:0-824 GCF_003031525.2 Neophocaena asiaeorientalis asiaeorientalis | reverse complement strand
GGGCAGCATAGCGGCTTCCCTCCACTGGGGTGCCCGCTCACGTTAGTGGCCTCGGTGCCCCGCTCGCCCTGCACCACGTGGGACTCGACAGTCTCGGCTTCACCCATGCTGCGTTTGAACTTGCAAGGGTTGTTCCAGGGGATGGCCGTCTGGTGAACGAACACACCTTCCTGGGTATCATGACTAGTAATGAAACCGTACCCGTTCTTCACGTTCAACAACTTGACAGAGGCTTGTAACCACTTAGGGATGACTTTCTTGGGCACCTTTCCCATGGCGCCCACCGTGGTAACCTTGGGGATCACATCCCCACTGAGGTTGTCAGCACCTAGGGCTCGGGGCAGATCTCCGCCTCCCATGGATGCCAGGTATTTCTGCGAGGCTTGAGGGGAGAAGGAAGCGGCCACCTCCATGAGGGAGGTCTCTCCAGCCTCATTCATGAGGCCCTCCTTGCTCCTTTCTCAGAGAATCTGAGGGAAATTTGGCCCTCTTATGCTGGAAGGTGGGGGAGGGGGCTGGAGGCAGGACCCTCTCCAAGAGGGTAGTGGGTAAGGGCCAAGGGCTCTCTGGCTTCATTCTGAGACTCTTGGAGACGCCTATGGGGTCTCCTGGGGCAGGGGTTCACAGACCAAACAATGGCTACTGCAATGGTGTCTCACTGTGGGGTGGGGCGGGGCGTTCCTAGATGGGGCTCGAGCTGGGAGGCAGGGCAAATGCACTCCTCCCCGTGCTCCTGCCAGCATGTCACAGTACCTCGTGGTTTCTGGTGGAGAGGCGGCACATTTGAAGCTCTAGGGAGTGGTCTTGAACACCCTCTTACTTGC
>NW_020183759.1:0-824 GCF_003031525.2 Neophocaena asiaeorientalis asiaeorientalis | reverse complement strand
GCAGGCGGACTCTCAACCATTGCGTCACCAGGGAAGCCCTGTGGTGCCATCTTTTTCCCCTGGGTGCTTTTCTGTAATGTGACCATCAACTGCTTCCTGCTTGGACTTTATTCTTGTGCTGTTGTTCAGAGGAATCAGAATACAGCTACTGCTCTTCTGTCCTCTATATAACAAACGTGCTTTTTGAGATCCTTTCAGAACTTTCTGTACTTACAAAAATGGTAACTCTGACAGTGGTAAAATGAAGTCAGGAAAGGACAACTCAGTGTATTCTTGGGGCTGGTGGTGACTGATGCTTTCTGTAGAAACATAGTTCTGTGGCATGTTGAGCTTCAGGGTTGCCCCTCAGCCCCAGGAAAATGGCCATTTGGGTGGTAGGGGGAATTTGTGGAAATCTTTTTCTGCCTTGCAGCAGCAGGCTCAGCAGCATCAGGAAACAATCACAGAGATGATGACACAGCTTCTGTGACTAGCCTTAACTCTTCTGCCACCGGCCGTTGTCTCAAGATTTATCGCACATTTCGCGATGAAGAGGGGAAAGAATATGTTCGCTGTGAGACTGTCCGAAAGCCAGCCGTCATTGATGCCTATGTGCGTATACGGACCACGAAAGATGAGGAATTCATGTGAGTTTGACTCCCTCCCCACTTTCCAGTGCGATAAGAAGAATGATAATGATGGGGAAGGGAGTGAGGGTGGATGCTTGAGTTTTTTATATTTTTAATTTTTAAATATTTTTTATTTTTTGAATATTCTTTTTTTCACACACACACACACACACACTATTTTATTTTTACAAGAGATAAGTAAACTGACACCAAGCA
>NW_020183758.1:0-823 GCF_003031525.2 Neophocaena asiaeorientalis asiaeorientalis | reverse complement strand
GTTTATTATAAAAGGGTAAGATGAACATCAAGATGGAAGAGATGCAGAGGGCAAGGTATGTGGGAAAGGATGTGGAGCTTCCATGTTTTCTCCAGGAGCACCACTCTTCCATACCTGCAGGTGTTCACTGGGTGTTAGAGAAACTCTCCTAATCCAGTACTTTTGGGATTTTTATGGACGCTTCATCATGTAGGCATGATTGATCATTAATTTCATTTCCAGCCCCTCTCTCCTCTCTGGAGAATGGGAAGTGAGGCTGAAAAGTCCAAGCTTCTAATCATGGCTTGGTCTTTCTGGTGGCCAGCCCCCATCCAGCAGCCCACCAAGAGTCACCTCATTAAAAGTGACTAATGACACTGCTATCACCCGGGAAATTCCAAGGGATTTATCAACTCTGTGTTAGGAACTAGAAAGACATATATTAAAACAAAGGATGCTCCTAGTGCTCTTATCAATTAGGAAATTACAAGGGTTTTAGGAGATCTGTGCCAGGAATGGGGTGAGGGGCAGTGACAGAGACCGATATATATATATTTCTATTATCTCACAGCTGTAAAAGAGTTTCTTTGCAAACAGTATTTCACTGTTTAAGAAAATCTGTTTTAATCAAAAATTTTGGACTTATTAAGTTTGTAAGTAGTGTTTAAAATACTTTGGATGATTTGTTTTGTTAGATTTTTAGCAGTGGTGCATTGGTAGATGTAGCATTTGCCAGTTTCACTGTGTACATGTTCCCATTATGGTCAATTTCACGCTACCTACATGATGTCACTGAAGCTGAGATTGAAATTTGAAATTAACAACGTTAATAAATTTTGTATTG
>NW_020183757.1:0-823 GCF_003031525.2 Neophocaena asiaeorientalis asiaeorientalis | reverse complement strand
AAAAAAAATGTTAATAAATGTTCCCTGTGAAAACGTTTTCCCCATTGACTATATAAAATAATCACACATGTGAATGTTTGCAAATATTTTAAAATTACGTTATATGGAAAATACTATTTCTAATTGAGAACAGAAAACATATTAAACAGTTTCAGAATGTGATGGTTATTAGCGAAATGTAGAAAAGAGACCAATTTCATTTTATTCTTTTGAAGGTTAGAAAAATAAATGGTTTTTTAAAAAAGCTTTTAGACTCTCTTAATGTTGTACATTTCCCTGGGTCTAATTATTTTCTTCCCTACTAAACTATCAAAGGCAATAAAGCAGCAGTTTTGTTTTTAGAGTAAGACTTCTGATTTTATACTGGTTACAATTTCTAAAATTTTTAGCATAAAAAAAGGCAAAATATAAGTCAAGCAGGAAAACTGTTAAGACTAAATTAAGAGGAGAAAGAAAATAAGATGAGATGATCAAGACGAGGGGAAGCGTAACATCTGCACGGGCAGGAGGGGAACATCTCTCACAACCTAGGTCCTGCGAGGAAAAGGAGAAACACGAAACAGGTGATCCTGCAGGGACTGCCCTGCTTATTTGCATCACTCAATGACATGTTTCTCAAACTGCATGCAATAACCCATGGGTGTATTATAAAATCAACTTAATGGGCTGCAACCAGAATTCTTTATTAAATGAAACAGAAGATATCAGATTGTATTACACATAGTTAGGGTAAATGCTTCCTGAAATTTCTGTTTCAGTAATGTATGAATTTGTGTGTACTGGACTACAATATACAACGTATTTCTTTTCTTTTTTTTTTTTT
>NW_020183756.1:0-821 GCF_003031525.2 Neophocaena asiaeorientalis asiaeorientalis | reverse complement strand
ATTATACCCCAATAAAGATGTTAAAAAAAAAAAAAAAGGTACTATGAGTTTGCCTTTTATTTCCCATATAATTAACATATTTGAAGATGCAAACACTATATTAGCTACTTTATATGCTTCTATTTAATTCTCAAATCAGTACTAAAAATAAAGCATCATCTCATGCTATAGAAGAGGAAACTACTGCCCAATTATACATGGCAGATCTGAGGTTATACAACTTATTAGCAGAGAGACATTGAAAGTTTTTGACTAGGGAGGTAACATAGTAGGAAGTGTAAATTCCTACCTTTCTTTAATATTTGCTAATTAAAATTCTTAACTTACTGTACACTAAATGTATTATTAGCAACTATTGATTACTACAGATGCAGAATTGTTGTTCTTCAAGTAGTAGATGATAATGTCTTAGTAGCTTTCCTTATGAAAGCAAGAGTGACCTCCCTAGCATTTCACTTACCTCTCTCCTCCTTTGCAACATATCATTGAAGGTGCTTTTGCCCTTTCTGGTATAAAAAACAAAGTTATCTAGGTAAATATTTCAGGCTTTTTATCCAAGTCTTCACGAGGATTAAGTTAACCCATCTATTCTTTGCAATGCATGAATTTGGATTAATTTTTCAATTTCATTTTCAGAGAACTAAGTCTTGAGGAAACTTGAAACATGACAGGAAAATGTGAATGAGGAAAGGACAATATTTGCAAACATATGATGCCTTCTTTGTAGAAATGCCTATTTAGTTCCTTTGCCCATTTTTTAATCAGATTTCGTTTGTTTGCTGTTGAGTTGTAGGAGTTCTTTTTTTTTTTTTTTTTTTTTT
>NW_020183755.1:0-822 GCF_003031525.2 Neophocaena asiaeorientalis asiaeorientalis | reverse complement strand
TAGTTTTCTATTGCTGCTGTAACAAATTACCACAAACTTAGCGGCTTAAACAGAACACATTTATAGTATAGTTCTGTAAGTTAGAAATCTGAAATGGGTCTCATAGGGCCAAATTTAAGGTGTCCAGAGTGTTGCATCTTTTTCTGGAGGCTCTAGGGAAGAGTGCGTTTCCTTGTCTTTTCCAGCTTCTAGAAGCCACCTACATTCTTTGGCTCATGGCCCCTTTGTCCATCTTCAAAACCAGCAATGTAGCATCTCTCTGACAGAAGGGACATTGTTTAAATACATAATAGGTGACAAGTAGAGCCAGAATAGAATTTGTTAGATGAAAATGAACTATAAGGGTAAGCCATTAGACATTTATTAAGCTCAGCACAGCTTATATCTCACAGGCCCAATTCAAAAGTGGATGGCCAGTCCAGCATTCATTTTTGCTGTCGACATATAGTTGACCGATAACACTGTGTGAGTTTAAGGTGTATAGTGTGTTCATTTGATACACTAATATGTTGCAATAAATCTACCACTGTAGTGTTAGCTAATGCCTCCATCACGTCCCATAATTAACATTTATTTTTTGTGGTGTGAACATTTAAGATTTATTCTTTTAGCAACTTTGAAGCGTATAATGCACTACTGTTGACTGTGCTGTGCATTAGATCTCCAGAACATATTCATCTTCTAACTGCAAGTTTGTATCCTTTGACGAACATCTCCCCAATTTCCCCAACCTCCAGCTCCTGGTAGCCACCATTCTACTCTCTGTTTCTAGGAGTTTAGCTTTTTTATATTCCACATATAAGTGAGATCATGCAGTATTTG
>NW_020183754.1:0-821 GCF_003031525.2 Neophocaena asiaeorientalis asiaeorientalis | reverse complement strand
GGCCACAACAGTGAGAGGCCGCGTACCGCAAAAAAACAAAACAAACAAAAAAATACTGGGGAGTGACAGGGCTCACGGGCGCAGCAGGAGGTGGACAGCTCGGTGGCGGCTTTGACTAAAAGGTCTTAATGGATTGCGCACTCTCCTGCTCGCTGATTACAGGGATCCTTCCTGTGCATCGCGTCTTGGCCTCAGAGCAGCCCTGAAGAACTGCTGTATTTCTGTTTGGCCCCCTTGCTCCCTCAGGCAGAATCAGCGGGGCTGGAAATGGCTTCTCTTATATCATCCGCCGCTGCTTTCTTCCACATGAATGCAGTTAGTTCCAGAATCTTGGCTTTGGAAGCATCCTCATGGAACATCTCACCCAGCCCCTTCTGGTACAGATGGAGAAACTGAAGCCCAGAGAAGGAAAGAGAGAGAGGGAGGTCATAGAACCACAACTGTAGAGCTGGACCCTGGCGTCCCAACAATCAGGTCAGGTGCACACGTGCCAGGGGAGCATCATTTGGCCCCATTCATCATCCGGGTTCAGCCTGCGGGGTGGGAAGCAAGTAAGTAGGTCACACCTTTCAGAGCGAGGTGGAGAGAGTGTGATTCATAGGATGATTTCCCATCCAAGTACTAACCAGGCCTGACCCTGCTTAGCTTTGGAGATCAGATAAGATTGGGCACGTAGAGAACTCATGTATGATTACCAAAGGGGGAAGGGGTGGTGGGATGAATTGGGAGATTTGGACTGACATATATACAGTACTATGTATAAAACAGGTAACTAATGACAACCTACTGTGTAGCACAGGGAACTCTACTCAGTGCTCTGT
>NW_020183753.1:0-821 GCF_003031525.2 Neophocaena asiaeorientalis asiaeorientalis | reverse complement strand
TTTTTTTCAAATATTTTTACTGCATCTGTTGATACGATCATGTGATTTTTCTGCTTTAACCTGTTGATGTGATGGATTACATTAATTGATTTTCAAACATTGAAGCAACTTTGTATACCTGAGATAAATCTCACTTGGTTACAGTGTATAATTCTTCTTATACATTGTAGAATTTGATTTACTAATGTTTTGTTGAAGATCTTTGTTTATGAGAATTATTAGGATATCTTTTGTAGATATCTTTCATGTGATGTCTTTGGTTTTGGTATTAGTGCAATGTTGGCCACATAAAATGAGTTCAAATATATTACTTCTGCTTCTATTCTCTGAGAGACATTGTAGAGCATTAGTATAATTTCTTCCTTAAATGTTTGGTGGAATTTACCAGTGATCTCATCTGGGCCCACTACTTCCTGGTTTGGAAGATTATTAATTAGCAATTCAATTTTTAAAATAGATATAGGCCTTTTCATGTTGTTTGTATTCCTGTTGTGTGCATAAGCATTCTAGTTTTCAGCAATTGGTCCGTTTCTTCTAAGTTTTCAAATTGATGGGAATAGAATTGTTCAAGTGCTGCTTTACTATCCTTTTAATGCCCCTGGGATCTTTAGTGAAGGGTTCCCTCTTTTGTTTCTGATATTTGTTATTTTTGTCTTTTCTCTTCTTTTGTTAGTTAGCCTGGTTAGAGTCATTAATTTTACTGATCTTTATTTTTTAAAAAAACAAGATTTGGTTTCACTGATTTTCTCTCTTGAGTTCTTGTTTTCATCTTCTTTGATTTCTGCTCTACTATTATTTTTCTGCTTTCTTTGGATTTAATT
>NW_020183752.1:0-821 GCF_003031525.2 Neophocaena asiaeorientalis asiaeorientalis | reverse complement strand
TGGCAGGCAGACTCTCAATCACTGCGCCAACAGGGAAGCCCCACTCCTTTTTAAAAAAACAAATAATAACCTGAAATATCAGGTGCTATATTGGAGGAGCAGAATCCAAAGTGGACCCTGAGTCTTACTGCCCTCCATGTGCATAAAACCTGAGATTGTAAATGTAAGGATGTTCACTCTTGATGATCAGATTATTTGGCACAGTTGACTTTAAGATAGGGAGATTATCAAGGTAACCCTGACTTAATCACATGAGCCCTTTATTTTTTTAATTTAAGTTAATTTTTAAAATTTAATTTAAATTTAACATATTTATTTTTTGGCTGTGCCACATGGCTTACAGGATCTTAGCTCACCAACCACGGATTGAACCAGGGATCGAATCCAAGCCCTCAGTAGTGAAAGCAGAGTCTTAACCAATGTACTGCCAGGGAATTCCCACATGAGCCCTTTAAAAGCAGATAATTTTCTCTGGGTTTTTCTTCCCTAACAGAGGAAGAAGTCAGAAATTTGAAACATGAGAAGGATTCAACATGCTGTTCCTGGAGGTGATGAACCTGAGAAGGAATATGAGTGGCTTATTTAGCTGAGAACTTCCCACAGTGGACAGCTGGGAAAGAAAATAGGAACCTCTGTCTATAACCAAAATGAACTGCATTCTTCCAACAACCTGAATGAGCTTGAAAGCAGGTTTCTCTAGAGCTTCCAGGTGAGGACTGAGCCTGACCAACACCTTGATTTTAGCCTGAGCAGAGAACCCAGACCTGCTGTGCCAGATTTTATGGAAAACAGTATGGAGGTTCCTTATAAAACTAAAAATA
>NW_020183751.1:0-821 GCF_003031525.2 Neophocaena asiaeorientalis asiaeorientalis | reverse complement strand
TCGAAAATGCAAGTTTTATTGGCTGCATGGTATTCCATTATAAGCTGTGCACTATTTATCGAACATATACTAAAGGCCAGACACTATCTTATTTACAATGCATATTTACCGTTTTACCCATTAAAACAACTGAGGCCGAGAGAAGCCCCATTTGATTGGACCTAGAACTGCCTGACTCCCAAACCCAAGTTCTTTTTTACGCCAGAGGTTCTCCATCTGGCTGCACATTAGAAACACGTGAGGAACATTTAATTTACACAAGTGCTTGGATCTCTCACCAGATTTAAAGGAATCTAAATCTCTCGGGTGGGAGTTGGACACCTTTCGTTGTTTTTACTATTCCCCATGATTCTGAGGCACAGAGCTAAGAACCACTGTCCCACAGCATTCTGCTTCTCGTACTGGTTGTGTATATACATATTTCTGAATTCCCTTTTCCGGTTTTAGTGAAGTCACTTTCTTCTGCTCCTTTTGTTACTTCTCCAGAGTCACCCCCAAAATCTCAGATGGTCCAGAGTGTATTAGCCAGAACATGGTACGGACCATGTAACAATACACGATGAAAGGACATTACATCCAAAGAGACTAAAGTACTTTCTCACTGCAGTGAGAAATAATCAGGGATGGCACAAAATTGTCTTTTCAGGATGTCAGAGCAGAGCGTGTTTCAGTGCAAAGGATAATGACAGAGTAGGAGGGACACTGAATCAAAGTGCACACACTCAATGCCCCCCATACACATACATTGTCACTTTAGAATAATTCATGACAGAGTGACGGGGAAAGTAGGCAATAACTTTTAGAGGTATATGAAATTAACA
>NW_020183750.1:0-817 GCF_003031525.2 Neophocaena asiaeorientalis asiaeorientalis | reverse complement strand
TGTCTCCGTGCAGCCAACCCCAGTCCTCTCCCTGGGTCTGTCCTCTAAACCCCGAGTTTCAGCACCCAGCCCCTGCCCTTACCAGGTGGACGCACATCTGCTGTTGGGAGCACAGGAGAGTGGCACAGACCATCTGTGCAGGTCTCTCTTGTTCTGCCTGCTGCAAACTTATTGTTGTGCTCTCCACTGAGCCTCTGAAGCTCTCCCTCTGTCCTGGTTGATCTCCCCACTGATGAGGGGGCTTCTCAGTGATTGGGAAACTTTCCTCTTTCTCACCTCCCTCACAGGGGAGCAGTTCCCATCCTGCTTCTTTTTTTTCCTTTCATCCTACCCAGTTATGTGGAGATCTTTCTTGTCCTTTCAAGTTTTTAACATCTTCTGCCTGTGTTCAGTAGGTATTCTGTGAGAATTGTTCCATATGTAGATGTATTTTCCATGTATTTGTGGGAGGAGGCAAGTTCCACATCCTTCTACTCTACCATCTTGATTTCAATTCCAGAAGTTTCCTTCTATTACTGATTTGTTAAGATGATTTTATTATACATGAGTGTAGAATCTTATTACATGTGTATCTGCATATACCAAAAGGATCACATTACTTTTCTTCCTTATTCTTTCAACATAATAAATTATATTATTAGCTCTACTGGTGCTGAGCTATCCTTGCATTTTTAGTACAATTACAACTTGGTCATGTTTAGTTGTGTTTGTTAATATATTGCTATATTCAATAATGAGATCTTTGTATTAAGTAAACTTAGCCTACAAATTTCTTCCTTTTTTCTTTTTTTAACATCTTTATTGGGGTATAATTGCT
>NW_020183749.1:0-820 GCF_003031525.2 Neophocaena asiaeorientalis asiaeorientalis | reverse complement strand
GGTGATCTCTATCCTCCCGTTGAGGAACCAGTTGCCACTGCTGATCCCAAAGCAAGCAAGAAAAAGGATAAGGACAAAGAGAAAAAGTTTGTATGGAACCATGGAATTACTCTGCCTCTAAAAAATGTCAGAAAGAGAAGGTTCCGTAAGACAGCAAAGAAGAAGTATATTGAGTCTCCAGATGTGGAAAAAGAAGTAAAGCGGTTGCTGAGCACAGATGCTGAAGCTGTCAGTACCCGTTGGGAAATAATTGCTGAAGATGAAACAAAAGAAGCAGAAAATCAAGGCCTTGATATCTCTTCCCCAGGAATGTCTGGCCACAGGCAGGGCCATGACTCATTAGAACATGATGAGCTTCGGGAGATATTCAATGACCTTAGCAGCAGCAGTGAAGATGAAGATGAGACACAGCATCAAGACGAAGAAGACATAAACATCATCGACACTGAGGAAGATCTGGAAAGGCAGCTACAGGACAAGCTAAATGAGTCAGCTGAACACCACCAAGAAAACGAGGGAACTAATCAGCTGGTTATGGGAATTCAGAAACAGATCGATAACATGAAAGGCAAGCTCCAAGAGACCCAGGACAGGGCAAAGCGACAGGAGGATCTCATCCTGAAAGTGGAAAACCTGGCTCTCAAGAACAGATTTCAGGCTGTGCTGGATGAACTGAAACAAAAGGAAGACCGAGAAAAGGAGCAGCTCAGCTCTTTGCAAGAAGAGCTAGAATCACTCCTAGAGAAGTGAGGAGAGTTCTGATACTTCATTTCATTCCTGACAGTGGTCAGCCTTGAAAGAAAGACTTTGTTTTCATCAC
>NW_020183748.1:0-820 GCF_003031525.2 Neophocaena asiaeorientalis asiaeorientalis | reverse complement strand
GCCTTACTTTTTATATAACCTTTTTATATGAAGACAAAGATTTGAGGCTATAACTCAGCCTTGCTGATTCTTTTGGAAAGGGAGTTTGGCAGATTTACAGTGTATTCATTTAGTGAACAAATATTTGTTGAAAGCCTATTATTTGACACATTGTTCTACTTGCTGAGGATTTGGCAGCAAACAAAACGTCCTCTTCCTCAAGGGTATTACATTCTAGTGCAGAAGGCAGATTATATGCAAATAAATGAACAAAAAAGTTCTATATTTATATAATATACAATATACTTATAAAAAGTAAATAAATACATAGTTTTAAACTATGTATTCATAGTGTTCAAAAGAGACAGATACATACAGAGTAAAGTTCTACGTAAGAAAATGAAGCAGGATAAAAGAAAATAAAGGAGGATAGCGTCACAGGAGTGCTACTTTAGATAGGCCATTGGTCAGGAAATTTCTCTCCTAAGATGTGACACCTGAGTATAAACCTGAATAGTATCAAGGAAATGTATCTAGGGGAAGGGTTTTCCAGGTAGAGGAAATAGGAAGTGAGAAAGGCCTGAGGTGGAAAGCAGTTTCCCTTGTTTGAGCAGGTGTTTACAAAGTGGGGTCCTTGAACAAGCAGTGTCACCATCATCAAGGAACGCGTTAGGCAAACTCTGGAATTGGGCACTGCAATCTGTGGCCTAGGTGATCCTAATGTTACCTAATGTTTGTTGAGAAATACTGTTTGAAGAACAACAGGGGAGAGACTTCTGGGAAGAGTAAGACGCGGAGACCACCTTCCTCCCCAAGAATACACCAGAAATACATCTACACG
>NW_020183747.1:0-811 GCF_003031525.2 Neophocaena asiaeorientalis asiaeorientalis | reverse complement strand
TTCTTTATGTATTCTGGATATTAATCCCTTATCAGATATATAGTTTGCGAATATTCTCTCCCCTTCTGTACGTTTTGCTTTCACCCTGTTGATTATTTCCTTTGGACTTGAAGTTTTTATAATTGAATATATCATCTTAAGGGAAAACTAAGAAGCTGTCACAGATCAAAGGGGACTAAAGAGACAGGACAACGAAATATTATGCTCTGTCTTGATTGGGTTCTAGAACAGGAAAAAGACATTAGTGGAAAAACTGGTGAAATCCTAATAAAATCTATATTTGAGTTAACAGTAGTATATCAATGTTAACCTCTTAGTTTTGACAAATCCACCATGGTTATATAAGACATTAACATTAGGGGAAGCTGGATGAAGAGTATATGAGAACTCTCTATACTATCTTCGCAAATTTTCTGTAAATCTAAAACTACCCCCCCAAATGTGTATATATTTATATAAAATTATAAGTCATTATCTAAAATAAAATAAGATGGGATAAGCACTTACCCTTAAGGTTGATAAGAAGATTAAATGAGCTGGTGTCAGTAAAACATTCACACAGGGCACATAGCTAAAAGGTCAATAAATGCAGGTTATTATAATAGTTATTACATTACCTCTAAATTCCCTTCTACCTCTTGGATTCTGTGAACACTGCTACTTGGTGGCAGTGTACATACACACAACTTCCGTTTGGGGAAAATAAAGTTGCAACACAGTTCCACTTGCTGGTTTCCTACTAAATATAACATATAGCAGTTCTGTTTAACCCACTCCATTTTCTTCTTTTTTTTTTTTTTTTTTTTTTTTT
>NW_020183746.1:0-820 GCF_003031525.2 Neophocaena asiaeorientalis asiaeorientalis | reverse complement strand
GCCTCCCCTACTTTCTCTGGGCCAGTAGACAGATACGCACCCATAGTTATGGCCACGTTCCAGGACAGCAGAATGGGCCAGGGGAGGAGAAGCCTTGTAGGCAGAGGTTCGAAGGCAAGGAAGAAATACTTCTGTCCTGAATAGATTAAATTGGGACCAAATGATGCCATAGTGGTTCCCCTAATTTATAGCATTTAAGAGTTCCAGTTCCCTTGATATAAGCAATTTTCTTCTATTTTCTTTCTTCCCTCATTCATTAGTTCACTCATTTATTAAGCATGGCTGTATGCTAGGTCCAGTGGTGGGCACTGACAATGTAGTTGAATCAGACTTGCTCTCTGCCCTTAGGAAACCCTTGCTCCACTGCCAAGCTGTGGTCCTGCAATCCACCTGCATCTGAACCCCCATAGAGTTTGTGAAACCCAGGCCTACCTCCCAGAAATACTAATTTAGGAGGTTTGAGATGAAGCTCCAAAACCTGTATTTTGACACGGCCCTCAGGTGGTTATTGTTATGTTTGGGCATCATGCTTTGGAGAGGGAGGAAAACCCATGAGTCAAATATAAATTCACAATGGAAATTAGAAAATATTTTGAACTGAGTGATAATGAAAATATTATATCTGAAATTCTGTTGGATGCTGCTAAGGCTATGCTTAGAGAGAAATTATAGCCTTAAATATATATTATTCTTTAAAAAGGCTGAAAATCCATCTCAAGAAGTTAGACAAAGCAAATTAAAGAAAGTAGAAGGAGAGAAATAACAGAGATAAGAGAGAAATCAATGAAACAGAAAACAGAACCACAACAGAGTATTTTTT
>NW_020183745.1:0-818 GCF_003031525.2 Neophocaena asiaeorientalis asiaeorientalis | reverse complement strand
GATGCTTTAAAGGTTTTTGTATCGTTTTCCCTTCTTCAGTCCAATTATAAATATCCTAATGGACTGTTCTAATGTTCTGTAACAAGTCAACTAATTTTCTTCATTATAATTTTTTTTTAACTTAGCCATTCCATACGTAGTTAATTCTCTTAATCTTTCCTCATAAATCAGTCTTTCTGGCTCATTAATCATCTGTACTGCCCTTTTAAAATTGTATATATATTCCTTTCCCCAGTACATTGTAAACCTGATTTCGCCTCTGCACAAAATTTATTATACATTCTTAAGTAGGCTGAAGATATGAATTGTTTTTTGGAGGAATGATGCTTTAACACTAAAACGTCTCTAAGAGTAGTCTTATCTAGATCTGTGTTGATCCATCTATGTACCAAAAGAAAACTTAAAGCCATCTGAATAGGACTTTTAAATTACTTTGCACTTCTAAAATATTAAGTTACATTTTATTGGATAGCTGTAATAAAAGGACAAGATTTATCACTTATAAAACCTTGGTCTTGTATTACTGTGTATTGTCAAGGAAAATTTTTCAAAGGGGAAACATATATTTAAAGAGGTAGTAGAAGAGATTTTTTGTTGTCGTTTTTGCTTAATATTCATCAGTTTTGACTTTTTGAGGGAAAAAATGGAATAAAACCTAAGTTTGGTGTGTGGCATTATAATTTGATACTTGTACACACTACAATCACCCCATTAAGTCTAGTTGCCATTCATCTCCATATAGCTGACATTCCTCACTTATTTTGCCTATCCCCAATGCCCTTCCCCTCTGGTAACCACCAATCTGTTCTCTGTATCTA
>NW_020183744.1:0-818 GCF_003031525.2 Neophocaena asiaeorientalis asiaeorientalis | reverse complement strand
CGTCTTACTCTTCCGCCATCTTCAAGGTCCCCCCCGGCATTGCTTTGTTTTACATATTTGACCATTAAATACATAGACTCTAATGCACCTCTTCTGGTACATCTGGGACTTGCTTCCTTTATTCAATATTATGCTTTTAATATCCATTCATGTCAGTGTGTCTATCTGTAATTATTTCATTCTCACTGCTATATAGAATTACATTACATGAATATACCTAAGCATATTTATCCATTCTGTAAAATGGATACTACATTAGAGTAGTTTGAAGTGTTTTGTTTTGGTAAACAATGTTTCAATAAATATTTTCTTTAATGTCTGCCTGATGTAATTAAGCAATAGTTTCTCTGCCCACTAGTGGGATCTCTGGATCATAGGGTATTAATACCTTCAACTTCAGTGGATAATTTCAAAGTGTTTCCTAAATTGTATCCAATAGTTTATACTCTTTACAGTGGCATCTCCCAGCCAAATCTTGGTACACTATATTTCTTTACTTTTTCCCAAATTGTGGGCTGTACAATATTGTACTGTATATTTATTTTACATTTCCCAGATAATTATTGAAAATTATCATCTTTCCCAATGTTTACCCCTAATTTATAATTCTTCTTTTATGAAATGTCCGTTCATGTCTCTTGAGCATTTTTTGATTATGCTAGTTTATATTTTTAATAACTAGAAGTTATTAATATCTTCTAGATAATAATCCACGGGGCTTTTTTTGGTATGTGTTTTATTTTTCTTTGTACTCTTATCAAGATATTTTTGATGAACAGCTGGTCTAACTTCAGCAAAATTATAGGATTTTTTTTTTT
>NW_020183743.1:0-815 GCF_003031525.2 Neophocaena asiaeorientalis asiaeorientalis | reverse complement strand
AGGCAGACTCCCAACCACTGCGCCACCAGGGAAACCCTATCCTATTTTTTTAAGCAAAGGTAAATCATGTGAGATTATATCCAGGCTATTTATTAAAATTCAATCTCACAGACTCACAAACACACAAGAATCGTATCGTAAATTTACTAACATTTCTATTTTTAAAAAATAAATATCATGCTCTAATTTTGTAAACTTCTAGCTCCTTAAGCATAAATATTTGGTTTATGCACATCAATTGAATGTTTCATATTACATACCAGTAGCTTGAACGTAACATGGTCGAATAAGTGGTGCTGTTTTTGGAATCATAGGAGAGTCTGACAAACAACACTGAGTGTAAAGTTCTGAAGCTGTGAAGAAATTAATTCGAACTTGAATGCTAAAGTCATAAGTTGCCACCTGACAGACAAAAAATACATTATAAATGTGACTATTTTTGCTATAAAAATTGTGATTTAAAAAAATTCAAGTACAGTTGGCATACATTATGTTAGTTTCAGTTGTGCTACACAGTGATTTGACATTTGCATATATTATGAGATGAACACCATGATAAGTCTAGTAATCAACTGTCCCCATACAAAGTTATTACAACGTTATTGACCATTTTCTCCTTATGCTGTATATTACACCCCTGTGGCTTATTTATTTTATAACTGGAGGTTTGTATCTCTTTATTCCCTTCACCTATTTCAACCAATACTATTTTTTATTGTATATATTTAAAGTTTACAACTTGATGATTTGATTTACATATACATAATGAAATAACACAATCAAGCTAATTAACATATCCATCACCTCACATAGTT
>NW_020183742.1:0-817 GCF_003031525.2 Neophocaena asiaeorientalis asiaeorientalis | reverse complement strand
TAGTTTGCATCTACTAACCCCAAACTCCCAGTCCATTCCTCCCCCACCCCACTACAAGTATTCTATTGTTTAAATATGTCGTTTTTAAAGACTAGACATTTGGATTATTTCCAGTTTTTACCCTATTATAAACAAAGCTGTAGTGAATATCTTTGTGAATGTGTCTCTGTATTAGGGTGGAATATTTCTTTTGAATACATTTTCTAGAAGCCATATTGTAATATCAAGGGAGTATATATTTTTTAATTTTAATAGGTATTGCAAAATTGCCCTCAAATAATTATACAAATTTATACACCTACTTACAATGTGAGGATACCTATTTCTTCAAATATTGGGTGTTTTCATCTGTTTAATTTTTGCCATCCTAATAGGTAGAAAGTATAATCTTGTCTCAATTTATATCTCTTTAACTAGGAGTGAAATTGAGCATTTTTCTGTTGATTGACCATTTGTATGTCTTCTGCTATGAACTGAAATGTAGCCTGGTGGTTAAGAACCCACTCTGAAGCCTGACAGTTCAAACCTTGGCGTCACCTTTTGCTGTCTAGTTACTTCATTGTACTTCAGATTCCTCATCTATAAAATGGGAATAATAATAACAATGCTACCTGATAGGAATTGTTCTTAAGATTAAACGAGATAATCCTTGTGCTTAGCACAGTGTCTGGCAAATAACACATAATTCCAAGCTATTATTTTTTTTAACATCTTTATTGGAATGTAATCGCGTCAAAATGTTGTGATAGTTTCTGCTGTATAACAGGGTGAATCAGATATACATACATCCCCATATCTCCTCCCTCTTACATCTACC
>NW_020183741.1:0-817 GCF_003031525.2 Neophocaena asiaeorientalis asiaeorientalis | reverse complement strand
TCAATTATTAAACAGGACCATTTGTACTGGTGGAGAACCTGATTCATATCCAGAATTCCTTCTATGAAACCCTGGGAGTCAGATGACGTCCAAAGCCCAGAATTTTAGGGGGTTTTAGAATGATGATACACTTCCTGAAACAGACAGCAAGTAAGGCCTCAGAAAGGTCTGAATGAGCCACGTAGAATCAAGCACATTAATATCCCCTCAGGGAAACATGCGGATATTGGCACTCTGGGTACAGCAAGACTTTCATAAACAGCCTCATTTAGTTCAGCCCATTAGTGTTCACAGTGAGTTACAACAAAACTTTCAGTTGTCAAAGACAGTTGAGTTTGGGAATTAGAGTTAAGAGCCTGTAGCAGCTGATATTTATAGCTATGAATGCTATAAATTACAATTAGATTACCATTTATATTTACTCAGAGCACAAAAAATAAAAAACCCACAAGATGAATAATAAAATGATTACATAAAAGCAGCTAATGGGAAACTCTCAGGAGCTAGTCACACACCCATCTACTTATATCCATTCAAGAGGTAAATATATTACACACATATGTTTATCATTCAAGTGATAAGTATATTTATAAACATGCTCATGTGTCTTGTTTAAAATCAAGTGTCCAATAATGGGGTTATTAACTCTGGTCAATATTAAATTCTGATCAATAATTAAATCATCAGAAACACCTTTAAGCTATTAGAGCTTGTAAAGCAAAGCTTAACCACTTGTGTAATTGAATTATTATTATGAAATAATAAAAACCTTTTTAAAAAACGGTTTCTCGTTTATTACTAGGAAACAATATTTTAA
>NW_020183740.1:0-817 GCF_003031525.2 Neophocaena asiaeorientalis asiaeorientalis | reverse complement strand
AACTGATGATCACTGATGCCTCTCCCTCTGCATTAACCTTGGGTTTGAACTTTGAACTTGAGTTATAAGGGCGTGATCTCATCTCAGCTGCCTGAGTGAACCACTGAAGGCTAAAAATGCTCTGTTGTTCTGACTGGGAGCTCTTGGATCTGATAGAGGACAGCAGACCTTCTACATAATATGGGGATGTGACTGCTGAGAAGGAAAGTCTTCTCCTAAATTAAGTATAAAATAAATAGAAACGAAGTTAAAATCTGAAAAGGACTTGGTATGAAACATTGTGAGGTCAGATGTGCCCAGGAGCATCTACTACTTTCTCTAATTCAGTTACAGAATGAGTACTTTTCAACAGCACTAACAGATTGACATCCAACTCATGGAGCTGCAGATAAGTTTAAAGTAGAAGCTACTCTAAGCAAAGTCTCCCTGATTAGCTGATTTGAGAGCTCCACTAAAACATATATAATTCCCATGCCCGTTTTATTGCCTTAAATTCCCAACCTTATTTTGAGGGGTTTTTAAAAAATCTTTATTTGAAACAAAAATGGTATGCCCTAGTATGGCTGCATATTAACGTCTAATTATATTTTCCTGTGGATTCATTAATTCACCAAAATTTGTCAACTTTCGTATCGGCTCTAATTGGAAAAGTGTGAATTTTGTAAAGTAGAGGTTGTCTTTCTAGTATACTCCTGAGCAGAGAAATTTTCAAGAGAAAGCAAATGCATCTGCACAACCAAATAGGCAGTTTCTGCTAAGTTAGCTGGAGAAAAGCAGGGTAAATAACGGTCTAGGGAGCCTGGGAGGAGGGAAAGAA
>NW_020183739.1:0-816 GCF_003031525.2 Neophocaena asiaeorientalis asiaeorientalis | reverse complement strand
CTCTGAACTGAGTTCGTGGCTGAACCCCGTTAAGTCCTCTGTAGAAGCTTAAGATTCTGGCAGGAGGGTACGAAGATCTACTCGCCTTTCGCCCGCCTAAAATAAGCCTCGTAAGTAAATTCCCTTGTTTATCAAACCTGCCCCCCACCAGTCTGGAGTGATCTGCCTCCTTCTTTGGTCTCCCTACCCTCCGTGTACTGGGGACCAGTTTCAGGTTTCACCCAGGAAGCTCCTGTGTTTGCAAACCAACATGCATACATATACTGAATTCATTTAACTAATCCCTTATAAATGAAAATGTTATTTACTCATCTTTGTTTCTTACAATTATAGAAATAATATATGATATAAGAACCATGAGAAGCACAGAAAGGTGTAAAATATAAAGCAAAACCTTTCTTCTGACCCATTCCCAGTTTTTATTTCTCAAATCAAATGCCCTAGAAGTGACCACTTGGAATAGGTTTGAATTTTGTTCTTTTGCTGGTTACCACTGTAGCTTTAAATTGTGTACTTATATATCTATTTATTGATTTATCACCTTTAGACAGTATCTGTTGACTGGCTGCTATAAAAAATAAACAGGAGGTCTAAAATTCAGTGGCATGGAGACAATGACAGTTTCTTAGAATAAGTATGTGAGCATGTATCCTGATTTAATATTTACTTGTATTATAAAAATTATAGATACAACCCTTTAGAAATGATAATTTTCCTATATTTAGGAGACTTTTAATGCTGGTGGGGTAGGAGAGTGGGGATAATTTCACTCCTCTATTATTATTATTATTTTTTTGCGATACGCGGGCCTCTCAC
>NW_020183738.1:0-801 GCF_003031525.2 Neophocaena asiaeorientalis asiaeorientalis | reverse complement strand
GGCGGATTCTTAACCACTGCACCACCAGGGAAGCCCACCATTTAGTCTTCTTAAGTGTGTCTTTGGAAAAAGAAAAAAGTTTTTAATCTTGATGAAGTTGATATTTATCATTTTTTCTTTTATACTTTGTTCTTTAGAATGTCTTGTTTAAGAAATCTTTATCTAACTCAATGTCACAAAGATTTTATGCTATGTTCTCTTCTATAATTTTAATAGTTTTAACTCACACATTTAGATCTATGATCTATTTTTAAAGTTGATTTTATATGTAATGGAAGAGTTGGGGTTTATTTTTTCCATAGAGAGATCTAATTTTTCCAGCACCATTTTTTTCTCCATTGGATAGCTTTGGCAACTTCTGTTGAGAATCAAACTATACTACAAATCTACAGTAATTCAAAAAGTATGTTACTGGCATTAGAATAGACAAATAGACCAATCCAATGGAACAGAGAGCCCAGAAATAATCCCCTGCATATACAGTCAACTAATATTTGACAAGCATGCCAGAACACTCAATTGGGAAAGGACAGTCTCTTTAATAAACCTTGCTGGTAAAGCTGGATTTGCAGAAAAATAAAATTGGACCCCTACCTTATACTGCTCACAAAAATTAACTCGCAGTGGATTAAAGACTTTAACATAAGACCTGATACCATAATTCCTAAAAGAAAACAGGGAGGAAACTTCTTGATATCAGTGTTGGCAATTAACTTTTTGGTATGACATCTAAAGCACAAGCAACAAAGGAAAAAGTTAGCAAGTGAGACTACATCAAACTAAAAAGCTTCTGTACAGCAA
>NW_020183737.1:0-816 GCF_003031525.2 Neophocaena asiaeorientalis asiaeorientalis | reverse complement strand
AACCAGGGAATCTTAATGGTGCCTTGGTGTCCTGAGTTTTACTGGGGCTCAGTCATGTAGACATGATTGACCATCCACGTGACTGACCTTAATCTCCAGCCCAAAGAGAGGGAGAGCTGATAACATGAGACCCAAAGCCTTCACCAGAAATCACATTATTAGCATAGATTATCCAGTGTGCTGCAAGCTCCCAGATAAACAGAGACACTCTTGTCAGGCAAGATATTCCAAAGACTTCAAGATCACCTCCCAGGAGCCAAAGGCAAAGGCCAGACCTCTCTTTGGGCAAAGTTCCTTTTCTGCATAGCCCATAGTCTTGCATGGTTGGAATGTAAGGCAGGAGGGTGGGAGGAGGGCTATAAGGGAGAAAGCAAGAAAGTCAAGTTGGAGCAAGATTGCAAAGGACCTGGCTAAAAATGTGGGCTTCAGTAGCTGGGGAAGGAAGGAAAGGGACCTCTCCTCTGTGGAGAATCACTTTTCCTGCATTATTTCATCTGATCCTCGAACAGGCTGATCACTTTCCTGAGGCTCAGAGACATGAAATGATTGAAGTCAAGACTGGACAAGCCAGGATCTGAACTGAGTTCTAGGTGTTATACCAGTTATATCCAATAAACATATATTTGCTGAGTACCTACTATGTGACAGGCTCTGAGCCTTACGCTGGATAAACAATGGTAATAAAATAGACATGGCCAATGCTCCCCTAGGACACCAAGCACATAAGTGAGATTAAGCCCATAACCTACAAATAGACTCTCCTTTTTTTTTTTTTTTGCGGTATGCGGCCTGTCACTGTTGTGGCCTCTCCCGTTG
>NW_020183736.1:0-816 GCF_003031525.2 Neophocaena asiaeorientalis asiaeorientalis | reverse complement strand
CTGGCCAGAAACAAACAAACAAAAACCCAAGAAAAAACCAAGACAACAACAAAAATCCTGGCAATGGCTCCCCACTTTAGAGTAAGAGCCGAAGCCCAGTCAATGGTTCAAAAGGCTCTCTGTGACTGTTGCTCCCCTCTTACCAACCTGAGCGTGTCTCCTGCTTCTATCCTGCACTCATTCTGCTCCAGCCACACTGGCCCCCTCTATGATCCACAGAGGTGTCAGGTGCACACACAACTTAGGCTGTTCTCTAGTCCTGGAATGCTCTTCCTGTATGTATCTGCATAGAGAACCTCTTTATCCCTTTCAAGTGTTTGCTCAAAAGTCATTCTTTCAGAGCACTGTCCATCCCCACCCTTTCTGATCTCCCTTGGCCTGACCTACATTTTTTTCTATGTCTCCATACTATTAATCATTTCCTAACATAATATATAATTTACTTATGTATTATGTGTATAGTTTATTTTCTGTTTCCTACCACTAGAATGTGAGCTCCCTGGATGCTAGAGGGTTTTGACCCAGCTATAACCTGGGGCCTAGATCGCTCTGC
Organism: Neophocaena asiaeorientalis asiaeorientalis; assembly: GCF_003031525.2. Lineage (NCBI taxonomy): Eukaryota > Metazoa > Chordata > Mammalia > Artiodactyla > Phocoenidae > Neophocaena > Neophocaena asiaeorientalis. The sequence continues at coordinate 263 of NW_020183736.1, read as the reverse complement.
GTCTAGCCCAGATAAGCTCTTTGTCATCATTTGCTGAATGATGAATCCTGTGACTCTTTCCCAGTGAGGGCTGGCAGTAGCAGTGGCCCCTATTTCCTCTCTCCTAGTGTCAGCTTCCATCAGCATGGCCAGTGCTGTGCCACATAGAGCCTGATTTGGGACATCATCCTTGACTATGGGGCTTCCAAGCTCCATCTGGAGTTTGCAAGCTATACTATATTCTTTTTCATAAATTCCTTAATTTAACCAGACTTTGTTGGTAT
>NW_020183735.1:0-813 GCF_003031525.2 Neophocaena asiaeorientalis asiaeorientalis | reverse complement strand
CTCCCACCAAAGCCACTGGGCACACGCAGACTGTATAAGGATGCACCTAGAAAAGGACACCCTTTTAAGACCAGGATAGGTAACTGTTTCACCCAATTTCATGAAGAGATAAAGTTAAGCAAAATGAGAAGATAGAGGAAGTTCTTTCAGACCAAAGAATAATAAAAAAGAAACCTGAAAAAAATAACGAATGAAACAGAGATAAGTAATTTACCATATAGAGAGGTCAAAGCATTAGTAATAAGAATGCTAACAGAACTAAGGAAAAGAATACATGAACACAATGAGAATTTTAACAAGTTAACTAGAAAATATAAAAAAAGAACCAGTCTACAGCAGAAAAACACAATAACTGAAGTGAAGAACACACTAGAAGGAATTAATAGCAGACTAGGTGATATGGAAGAATGCGTTACGTGATCTGAAGATAGAATAATGAAAATCACACCATCACATAATAAGAAACAAATTTTTAAACATGAGATCAGTTTAAGGGACCTCTGAGACGTCATCAAGCACAGCAATATTTGCATTGTAGTAGTCCAAGAAAGAAAAAAGATAAAAGGGTCGAAAATACATTTGACGAAATTATGGCTGAAAACTTCCTAAGCCTAAAGAAGAAAAGAGATATCCAGGTACAGGACACACAGAGAGTTCCAAACAAGATGAACCCAAAGAAACCCACACCAAGACATATCATAATTAAAATGGAAAATGTTAAACACAGATTTTTAAAGGCAGCAAAAGAAAAACAAAAAGTCACATACAGTGAAACCCCCATAAGGCTATCAGCTGATTTTTCTGCAGAAACTT
>NW_020183734.1:0-814 GCF_003031525.2 Neophocaena asiaeorientalis asiaeorientalis | reverse complement strand
AGGGAACCTGCACTTCTGGAAGTTCTTACCCCAAACCTTCACGCTACTCAGTGGTCTCAGGTGGCCTCTGCCATATAGCTCTAGCTCAGTGCTACTGAATACGGGTCTGACAGAGTAACATCGGCACCAACAAAAAGCTTGTTAAAGATGTCATTTCATGAGCCTCACAGGAGAATCATAATTAAGAGTGGGGCCTGGGTTCCCCCCAAATTTGTAAGCGCTTTAAAGCCTTGGAAGAAATGTTTGCTGCGTGGCTCCCATGCAGTTTCTCGTTAGTATCACACGATGAGTGTTTAGCAATCACATCACCTGTGCCCTCCCCACAGCGTCTATTGGTCTGGGTGGGAGCATCTGCGTTGTTTTAACTCCAGGTGATTCAAAGGTTAGGCCCGGTTTAAGCGCGAGGGCTGCTTGGGTACCTTGATGAGAGTTGCTTCCAGTCTTTGGTCCTTTTGCCTCTGGGGAGGTATCGGTGTCTGCTCTACGTGGGATTGGAAGGGGCAGGGCGGTGCAGCCCACTTGCTCTATGCTGTAGCAAAGTTTCTGGGCATCTGTGTGAGGGGAGAGCACGTGCAGACAGGAAAGAAAAAGCTCACAGTTTGGTCTCCACGCGGGAGCTCATTGTTCCTGAATCTCTCTTTTTCTGAAGGTTGGCATTTCAGCGTTTCAAGGTCTTTTGCCTGTGGGTATGGTGGGAACAGGTGAAGGAGCTGTGCTGTTGCCGTTGAAGGCGTATTCTCAAGATGCTGATGTGATTCCTCAACATGGTATCAATGAGAAAATGATCAAGAGCAGGAGGTAGAAGAGGACGAAA
>NW_020183733.1:0-814 GCF_003031525.2 Neophocaena asiaeorientalis asiaeorientalis | reverse complement strand
AAAAAAAAAAAAAAAGGTTGGGGTGCTGGGATATTTGTATAGCAAGGGAGACAGCCCGGGAGCTAGAAGCCCAGTTGCAAACCCAGCACTGCACCCTCCGTGACTCTGAGCAAGTCACAATCCACTCCTCCTTTCTGAGCTTTCGTTTTCCCATCTGTGAAACGGGCAGCTGAGATGTGATCAGTGAGTTTCAAACTCCACTCCCTGCAGTTGTAAGGCTTCCACAGAGATGGCTGGAAAGGAAAGACCGAACAAGGGATAGGCCTGGCTCTACCCTCACTGTGGTCAGAACAGCTCAGCTTTCATCTATAGATAGACCGGACCTCTGCATAAACCTTCCCTTTGAAGAAAGGGTTTTGAGGTTAAAAATAAACTGAGAATTACTGGATTGGACGTCCTCTGAGGTTTCTTTCAGCTTTGACGTTCTCCTTCCCGTCCTTGATCTATTTCTTAAGGTTCTACTGCAAGGTAGGCACAATGTTGGCCAGTAAGGAAGGACCAGTGAGCAAGCCTGCATTGTACCTGTGGACTCCAGTCTCAGGGTGGGGAAGATGCAGCCATGCATGGCAGCCCCCTGAAGAGCCACGCTGAGAAGTACTTAAGGCCAGCTCCTGAGGGCCTTCACTTGACACAGGCGAGATGGTACCCAAACCATTTCTGGGAAATGATACACAGGAACTACTCCTGCAAAAGTAAGGTTAGACATGTGACGAGGATAAGCTTAGGGGCCAAAATATGGAGATGCCTTGACCTCCATCTCTTATTCCCCAGGATCCAGCCCTGCAGGCAAAAGGACATAAGGACATCAGGGGCC